>NC_050445.1:17302220-17544720 GCF_903995425.1 Onychomys torridus
GTTTAACCAAATATTCTCATTTGAACTAACTTTGACTGTAATTGTAAACTTAGAAGCTAGTCACAAGAGCAACAATAGAAATCAGTGGAAGTCAGCTTCTTCATGGCTGTGGTGGTACAGTATTAAGGACAATGTTGTTTCTCTGCAAAAAAATATACTCAGGAACTATTTTTACACATGTTCAAATAAAACATTTCAGGGTAACTGTGTTATCTTGAGAAACTTCATTTAAATTCTTATCTGCATAAATTGCAAAGTAAAGGTGGATATGTCAGTGAGTGATGCTGTAGAACCATAGGCATGTTTTATTTATGCCTTCTACAAAAAGAAACTGTATTTTGAGAAAAATTATAAGGCACGTCTGAATGGAAATTTCTCTTCAGTGGCTTCTGTGTGCTTGAAACAGGGAGTGCTCACCTAGAAATAGCACATAGAAAAAAAAGGGGGGGGGTCCTGTTACATGGCTTTGTCAGTACAGTTTTCATAACTATACTAACATTCTTGAGGCAGCCTACTTATGAAAAGAGATGGCTATTTAGCACTCAGTTTTAGGGATGAAGCCAGTCACAGTGTCTGACTTGGATGCCTTGTAGACCCTCTTCTTGGTACCAGAAGGGAATACTATTATTGTCATATAGATCAGTGCCTTTCTGTAGCTTTAATGAGAAAAAAAGAGGTGTCACAGATCATAAAATACGAATTAGAAACCATGAGGTATTAACTGGTTTCTGAGTCTTAAGAAGAGTTAGGGTACTTATCAGCTAGCAGTATGATGGTGTGCAATCAAATGCACACCCACAGTTATCACTGTTAAGTGCTGGAGGCCTTAATAGGCACAGTTTTGTTAGGGGTAGACCCTCTGTGCCAAGAGTCTCTAATTTGCCTCTAAGACAGGATATAGTAAAACTCAGAGCATGTTCTAGCCCTGCCCATTTCTGAATTTTTTCTCTCTCCCCTCTTCTGTGCTTTTAGCACATCACTGCATAGGTTCCCCAATGTTCCCTTCCAGTGGACCAGGAGACCCTTCACTGTGGAGGCCTGAAGAGCAGAAACAGTACCTTCCTTTGCTTTCCATCTCTTTCTTCATCATTTCCATCATTCTTCTTTGCTGTTATTATCTGATAAATTCATAGTCCTTACAGTTTTAATAACTGCTAATTGATTAATGCATCTTAATGACTATTAATAGCTTAATCTGCTACACCTCCTGCCTGAAATATTTGCATGTTAAAAGGGCTTTTTAGAATTATAAGCTTATTTTAAAAACTAGCTCAGAGTGAGAATTTAAAGCTTGCTGACAAACCATATGGGAAAAGTATCATAATGGGTATTTTTCACATTTGAACATCTCTGGAAACAAAGGTACATTCTTTTGAAATTAAAAATTCATTTTATGCATGTGGGTCTGTGTACCACATGCATGCCTGATGCCCATGGATGCCAGAAGAGGTCATTTAATTCCTAGGAACTGAAGGTACAGATGGTTGCGAGTCAATACTTGGGTGCTTAGAATTGAACCAGAGTCCTCTGGAACAGTAAGTAGCCAGTGCTCTTAAGTGTGAAACCACCTCTCCATCCCCAAGGGGACATTCTTAAAATATGAAAGCAGTGTGACATACTTTGATTGGCAGCATTATTTATTCATTCTTAATGATGCCCAAAACAATGTCTTCAAATCAGGGGCGACTTATATTGATTTAAAACAAAGATAGGGGTGTGTAATAAAGTGAGCAGACAGCCTTCAGAATAGGAGAAAATCTGTGCCAGCTATACCTCACACAGAGTGATACCTAGAGCAGATAAAGAACCATACAAATTAGATAACTCCCAAATTTAAACTGTCAGGGAACAAATCTGCTATTGAATTGAACAAACTGTACTCAAAAGAAGAAATGGAAATGGCCAATAAACCTTTCTTAAAATGTTCAGCATCCTTAGCCATCAGGGAAACACAATTAAAACGACTTTGAATTTCCATCTCTTTTCAGTCAGAACAGACATCACCAAGAAAAACAACAAAAACAAATATTGGTGAGATAAGTGATTTAACCATCACGGAATCAGTGTGTATGCTTCTCTAAAAGCAAAACTAGAACTTCCATATGGCCTAGCATTACCACTCTGAACACATATCCAAAGGAGTCTCTACCCAACCACAGAGTCACTTGCACATCCATGTTTATTGTTTTTTATTTCTCAATAACAAGTCAATGGAACCAGGCTATATGTCCATAAATAGATCAATGAATAATGAAAAATATATACATACATACAAAACACTCACACATACACACATGTATGGGCACATGCTTGTGCATATATAAATACATAGAATATTATTTTCTGATGTATAAAGTGAAATAATGAAAATTTCAAGAATATTAATGTATTTGTAAAATATTAAATAAAATGAGTTAACCCAGACAAAAATCATACAGACTGGAAGGGTACAGTGGATGATGGAAGGAGTTCAAGAGAAGCTGGAGGAGCAGAATGCACAGAACAAATTCTGTTTGAAAGATTCTATAAACAAACAAGATACTCTGTGTGGTAATTAAAAATTTTAAGTAAAAAAAAAAAAGTCAAAGTAAAACTATATTTGCTTTTGCTATTTTTCAAACAGAGCTTTGTAGTTCCCTATTCACAAACATTACACACACACACACACACACACACACACACACACACACACACAACTATATACTTAAAACTAATAAATACATATGTGTTATATTATGTGACCACCAAACCATGGGTATTCTCTAATAGGCTCCATTGGAAGCTTCAGTTTCAATTTTAGGACTTTGTAGAGGGGATTGAAAAAATGCTTTTTTTAAAACTTAGTTTAAGATTATTTGTAAGAAATCAATACTGGAGACATCTATTCATGACATGTATTTCCTACTTTTACAAACTGTCATTTGTAATACTGATTTTCCTCTCATTCCACCTCATTTTGTTCTGAGAGAGAAACAATAAATAAGAGTAAATACCAGAGATGAATATAGTGTCTTGAAGGACTGGCTATCTTTTAAAGATGAAAAGGCTTTGTGTCTGTAATTACCCATCATGTGAGACACAATTTTGAATTTACAAGGGTGTCATTCCTTCTTTTTGGAAGACATTAGAAACAATTGCAGAATCAAAAGCAAGCTCATCAGCAGACACACACACACACACACACACACACACACACACAATCAGTCAGAAAATTGGCTAAAATTCAGCTCTTTGTGCTCTTGAGACTGAAGGCCGCTTCTGAAAGAAAGCGCTTCAGTTTTCTAGCACACAGACCCACTGCGTCCTTTCAGATGGCTTACTCTGTGATGCAGTTTAGCAGTGTTCTTGGCAAGAGGAGTGCTTATTTAGATAATCTTTGCGGTTCAGGTTACTCTCCTTTACCACTGCACTCCTTTCCCATTAGTTCGAAAAGTGAATACTGCAGTTCTAGGCTTTTAAAATGTAATACCTGTTCTGTTTCTGCTGATGGATAATAGCTCTTGGTGAACTTTGTGAATGAGTAGGACGTCCATTAACTCCTGTTATTGTATTCTTGTACTTAGAAGTTTTCTGAAAGTCCAAAAGTTAGTATTAGCTTTATGTGTGTATACAGTTAGATTTCAGAATGCACATGACCCTAGCTACTGCTTTTTCTCACAAACTTCTTAGTGTATAGGATACTTAGCCAAAGAGTGAATGCTGTCACTCTGTGAAAGTTAGTGCTAATCCTTGTCTTTCTTTTTTCAGTATCTTAGCCCAGATTTGTATTTTTAAATTGCCAATCTTTAAAGAGAAGTTATCTGAGGGAATAAGAAATAGAACAGGATCATGTGACTATAGGAATAGAAAATTGTGGTGAAACTGAAGAGATACTGGGAACTAATGGTAAGATAAGGCTGCCATGTACAGATAAAGAATTCGTGTGGCATTGGTACAGAAATCGAAATTCACCTTCTTTATACATGTACCTACAGGTAGGCCAGAACTTTGGAAGTGGATGCCTGGCCTGTGGCTGGCAGCATGTTTGTGAAACTTAACATCATTTCCCCATATACTTCTGTATCTATTGGACTCTGAGTCTTCATCTGAAACTAAATCCTCTAGCTGCCATGCTGTCACACTGAGGAAGGAAGTATGTGTTTATACATGGCCATGGAAGTCTGCCAGACCAAGGTCCGTGAAATGACGCATTGTCAAGAAAGGCACCTGGGAGCCTGTTACAAGCACAATACAATGTACTCTATAAGGAATTTCCCTCTATAGAGAGCTCCAAATGTAGACAGCCAGACCCTTAGAAGGCTTAAGCATTCAACTGCCTAAAGGAAGGAACACATCATATGACCTTTCTGTGCCTCTTGAGCTGAGGAATTCCAACTCTGTCACACTTATGTGGTATTCTGAGTATGGTGAATGTGTGCAAATATGTTAATTATATTGTTGTATGGATATATGTACACCTATAAATTTATATTGATATCTGGATATTTATGCATATATAAAATAAATTTATATACACTATGGGAATATTATGTGTTTAATATTTTTATATATCTATTTTTTAATCTTGTGAAGATTCTCTCTTTCTTACTGTCTCCATCTATTTGTTTAATTAAAAATATGCATGGGTACTTTTTTTATTTGGGTGGTCACTTAGTTTCTTTGTTACTGATGTTTTCTTAAACAGAGAATTTTGTGTATATTTTATTTTCAGTATTGTTAGCAAGAAATGAATGGCATATTTTCAATCAAGTATGTTTTTTTGCTTGCAAGAACAAAGAAATGCAAAGCATATTGTTTTATGTAGTGACTTGTGACATTTACAGCTATTGCTCGGGAGGGTAGATGTGGTAAAACTCAGCATCTGCTTTCACTTTTTCATTGTCTGTGGAATGTTTCTGGAGTAGTCTTCCTGATAGAAGCCCATGGCTATAGAGGATGAAAGTTTTACAAATCACAAGATTTGTTTCTAGTGCTTAGAAACTAACTACCTTTGTACAAGAAATGCCACATGAGTTAGCAAGTGCCATGGAACAGTGACTGGTTTGCTCTCACTCTGAGTCAGACACTACAGCAAGGGCTCTAGAGAAGGCAATGTCAACTGGCGGAAGCACACACCCATTATCTTAGCTCTTTGGAGGCTGACACAGGGGATACATGAGTTCAAGGCCAGCCTGGACTACCCAGCAGGATACCATTTTAAAAGAAAAACAATCAAGCATTCTTTAGATTTGTGTGCAGTCACTAAGCCCTCTCCTGAGTCCAGTGGCAGTCCCTGGGGTACAGCTCACAGCACTCTGCTTTGTGACTTCAAGGGCCACTGCAGTGACTGCCTCACATTTCTTTTTTGGCTATGCTGGTATTTATGAGGAACTGATCCTACTCAGAATGCTGAGGTTGCCCAGGGTGTAGTTAACTCCTCAAAGACTTTATTACTTTCTGCTTACACTAAAGGAAACCACATGTTTATATTTTAGCTCTCAAATATGCTTCTCCACACTTGAACACCACAAGGGCTCTTCATGAACTTGTATCCGTTTTGTGAGTCTCCGCTAACAAACATTACAAGGGCTGAGGGCAGAGAGTTGTCAGCCATCTGCTCCTAAACATACTGAGAGAGTTTGATTTTGGGGGTCTGAATTCGTTGCTTTTGCCAGATGGCCGTCTGGCTGCTCTTGTCATTCTTAGTCAGCCCACTCTGTGCTTGGGAAGAAACACTTCTCTGGGTAACATGCTAGGTGCAGCCGTCAATCTGCACCAGGGACTTCCTCCTAGTGCTTGGAACAAAATGGTTATCAACAGCAGAAATTTTGAAATAGAAATCTGAAGCTCTGGTCATATGGCAGATAAAATATTACTAGGGAATGTTTATCTTGTTAATACAAATTTAAAAAGGGCATCAAATTTAATGGTCTCCCATTAAGCTTATTGAGATGCTAATAAGAGTTGAGTCCTAGTTGAAAATATTTAGGGAATTTGGCCTTGCCTCTTAAATGTCTGGTTCTTGGACTAGCCTGCCTGAGGGATTATTTGTGTTCAAAGTGAGTTAACCTGATTCAGGCCTTATGCAAAAAGTGGAGACTGCTGGACGAGCCCTCCCTCTGCATGGCTCTCCAGAAAGTCATTGCCAGACGCAGCTCAGAGCAACTGGTGAGGCCTCTTTGTATCTCAGTGTATTTTGTGAGTGCCTGCTACTACCCCAGTGCTAGAACACCTGGTGTGAAACCTATCCTCTGGCTTATAGGAAAAATGACCAAGTTTTTGCAGAGAGGCTTTGTCCCTCATGCCTAATGCCAGGCTGGTTTGGATTGCCTGGACTTTTGTTAGCCAGGGTAGTTTAATCTGTGTAAACACTCAAGTTACTAAGGAGAAGTGGAAAGCCTAGAGAGAGGTGCACTGCACCTGCAGCCTGGATCCAGGACACAGTAGAGGACCAGAAGGCTTAAGATGCACATAGCTTGTCTTTAAACCACAGCAGTTCTCCCTACTTTAGAGGGTTCAGCTGCTTTTCATATCCTAGGTAACCCAAATCTCTCACTGGAAAAGGAGCTGCAGGTACATGGGAAGTGAGACTTGTACACTGACTAAAGCTGAGTCTGTTTTTCCCTCTAGAACAACAATTCTCAACCTGTGGGCCACATGCCAGATATTTACATCATAATTGCTAACAGTAGTAAAGTTGTAACTATGAAGTAGCAATGAAATAGTTTTATGGTTGGGGTCACCGCAACATGAGGAACTCCGTTAAAGGGTCACAGCATTAGGAAGGTTGCGAACCCCTGCTCTAGAAGGTAGAAACACAGGGACATCAGGATTGTATTATAGGAATTGTTCCTACCTTCACGAAGTGTACAGTTTCTTTGATGACTCCATATTTTAAAAAAAGCAGAAAAAAGGCCCCTCTGAAGTAGAGTGAAATATGGGGATTTTTTACTGTGCGTTGAAGATATACAACATGGAGTTTAGCTGTGTACAGTGTGTTGTTTCCCTACATTATAGCTATCAAAACCAAGGGAAAAAGAAACAATGAAAAAGCATGGGCATGACAGAACAGGGAGAATGTGAATGCAAATCAAAGGCATGCCTCCAGATACACGAGAATCCTTCAGTGACTGCTTTGAGAAGAGTATTTCATTGGTAGCTGGGAATTCTGGCTTGGGAGCCGAATAGAATAGCAACACTGCTGCACAATACCTGTCTGACCTTGTAAAAGGTACTTAGCCTCATCAGACTGTTTGCATGTATGGCAGGTGAGTAAGATTGTTGTGAAGTCAGATTTACAAAGCATGGAGGGCCAGTCCCTAGGCCATGGCAAATGATAATCAAGATTATTTGTATTGCATGTATTGTAACTAGGTGAAACCCAGCAATGAGTAAGGTCTGCTTTTGAGTAAGAGGTGGTTTTCTAGGAATGCAGCTAGTGAAGAAATGCCAAGCATTGTGTTTCTAGAGGATCATACTTGGATAGAAGGTGTGTGTGTGTGTGTGGGGGGGCAGTTCAGGAAAGAATGCTGTAGAATTTCTCTTGCTGTGGTGTATGCAGACACAGTGCCTTTATAATATAAAAAAGAAAAAAAAAAACAGGAACAAAGCCATGTTCCTTTCCAGAGAACAGCTTGTGTACCACATATATCTAAACCTTAAAATAAAATTTATTAGGCTGACTATTATCACCTCAGCATGAAATGATACCCCACTGAGAATTGCAGGAGCAATTTCTGTGTATTGGCAGCAGCAACGTATCATCATAGCCATGTGTGGTTTAGTTTTGCAAAGTAAAACATGATATTCTTAAAATGCATGTGTAATAGCTATAGGTGGAAAATCTTGAAAAGTTAGGCTGCCTCTAAGGGCCATAAACTCAAGTTCCTATTGCTACACTGAGGGCAAGACCAAGTTGCCTCAGAGGTAAACCTGGCACAAAGTTGACATTCAGTAAAAACACAGGGTTGTTAAATGAATGAGAAATTCTTGTTTATATTCCAGGTATTATGCTTTGAAGAGAGAAAGTCCCTGGTATAGCATTGAAGACACTAAATTGAGAATTTAAGAGTCAAGTATGAACACAAGAGAGTTTGGGTAACTTGGAGATGGTTCATAGATTTTTCCTGTTATGGAGTTATTTTGTGGATTTAGTAAGCTAATAATGGGCAGAATCATTTGGGGAGCTGCAATGTTGCAATGTGTATTCCTGAAAGTTATTACTTTATTTGATCACCTAATTATATAGCCTTTTATCTCATCTGTTCTTGGACTCCCTTGGATGCAATCTGAGAAAGCTGCCTTCTATTACTTTTCCTCAATAGCAGTAATGTTCCACTTAGTTTAAAAATATAGGTCACTAAAAAGCTCAAAACACGTTCTGTTTCAGGAAGGTGCTTATGTATTAACTATAATTCACTTCATAGGGTTTGTCCCCTGAGGACAAAGAAAGGAAGAGAATGTTCATTGGTGTAGTCAATAAATTCTGTACGTCTAGTGTTAGAACAAATGCTAAATATGAAAATATACAGAAAATTGAAGATACTAGTCCTCTACTCTCTAAATCCTTCAACATGCTATCATCAGCTAAAATTCAATTTATTCAATGTTGTTATTTGAAGCTAAATGTAGATGATGAAATATATAAATCTTAATTATGTATTAGCTGTTGGACAAACATATGCCTTTATGTTACCTAAACACTCTTTAGACAGAGTTGGCTTTTCCCCATCAACCCTGGCTAGCTCTGTACTCTCCCATCATAGTGGTGAAGACATGGCAATAGTTAGGAATGGCATAGTGGCTGAAGCAAAGGGCTGGCTAGTCCCTTTGCATTACCAGTCAGGAAGCATAGGGTGAACAGGAAGTGGCGTCTAGAACAGGAAGTGGCGTCTACCCCAAAGGCGTGAAACTTATCACATACTTCTGATGTGCAGTGGCACAGAGTATATGTTCTCCATTCTATAAGAGGAGAGATGGCAGCAACAGCTAGGGAAAATCAGACCAAAGGAAGTGCCAAAGTCAGCAGGGCAAAGCCTATAGCTACATGGCTAGTATCTTAGACTCATAATGGAGTCACTTCACTTCTAAAAGGCTTAGTTTGCCTTCCTCTCCATGTTACTATGTGTAGCATCCATAGCCTCAATCTTGGGCTGAATCCATTTCATGCAAACATTTTGTTGTGGGATAGTTGTACACTGTGAAGATGTATTGCTGTGACTGGTATAATAAAAAGCTGGCCAATAGCTAGTCTGGAAAGAAAGGTGGGACTTCTGGGCAGAGGGAGGACTCTGGGAAGAAGTAGGGTGGAGTCGCCAGCCAGGCAGAGAGGAAACAAGAGGTACAAGATGGAAGAGAGCTAACACTATGTGATAGGATGTAGATTAATATAAGTGGGTTAATTTAAGTTATAAGAGCCGGTTAGGAACAAGCCTAAGCTGCAGGCCAAACTTTCATAATTAATAAAACATCCTTGTGTCATTATTTGTGAATTGGCAACCCAAAGAAAAATCCTATTACACGTCTGTCCTTGGCAGACACCTCTTTCAGGGTATTCTTGCAGAGACTTTCACACCCTGTCACACAATACTTGGCCACAGATGCTCTCTAAAACTTTGGAGCAAGATTCTATGATTTCCCGCCCCCCCCCCTGCCCCAATCTTGCACCCTTCCTACCTCCAAAACTGCTACCATGTGGATCACACTGTCAAGTTCTGATGCCCGCTCAGGATGCAGCCTGGACTCATTGGATGACAGATACATCAGCTTCTGTGTGCTCTTCCTAATGAAGTTCTCCCCTAGGCAATTCTGTCCCAAGAGTAGGACACCCTTCAGCATTCTTGCTTAGGCCTTCTCCTGACAAGTTAATTTACATTTTTCAGGTTTGAGCCCCTGGTGGCTGAGATCCTTACCACGTGATACCTTTCTTCTTGTCCTAATGCAGACAGAGGATTTCTCTTTGCCAGTATGTTCAATTACCACTGCTTTGTTGTCTGCACTCTTGGTTCACACTTGAAGGTTTCTCACACACCTTTCCGGAGCAAACATTGTATTTTTTTAGTCCCTAGGCTTCACTTGTTGCTCTTGCACACTGCAGATGTGAATGAGGGCAGTGAAAGTGACCGTGACAAGCCTCGGTGTTGCAATGCTGTCATCTCTTCTGCCAAGGAAATTGGGCCATTCAGCCTGCCTCAAGTTCTCAGGATACAGGCACAAGGCAGCCGGATTCTTTGCCAGAATATGAGCTGAGTGGCTGCTAGCCTACTTCCCAGTAGAGTCCTTGTTTCTTCTGAAACTCTACGAGCTCAGCCTCCACAGTGTGCACATTTTTTTCCTCTTCTGTGTCTTCAAATACCCACCAAAACACTGCATTACGGTTTACTTATGGCATCCCTGGAATTTTCTAGCCCAAAGTCCCAGAGTCTTTCACATTCTTCCTGAAAACCAGTTCTAAAGTGTGGTGATATATTGTGTCCTCCAATATATTGTGTACCCTAATAAAACTTATCTGGGGTCAGAGAACAGAACAGATTAGACATAGAGGCCAGGCAGTGGTTGCACACACCCTTAATCCTGTGTTCTAGAGGCAGAGATCCATTCGGATCTCTGTGAGTTCAAGGCCACAATGGAAACAGAGCCAGGGATGGTGGCATACACCTTTAATCCCAGCATTTGAGATCTCTTGTCCTTGCTTGGGAAAGACACACACCTTTAACCCCAGGAAGTTATGGCAGGAAACAGAAAGGTATATAAGGTATGGAGACCAGAGGCTTTTAAGCTTTTAGGCTTTTTTTGCATCAGTTCAGCAGAGACAGTTTTGGGTGAAGACTCAGAGGCTTTCAGTCTGAGGAAACAAGATCAGCTGGGGAGTTGGTGAGGTGAGGTTGGCTATGGCTTGTTCTGTCTCTCTGATCTTTTAGAATTTACTCCAATATCTGGCTCCAGGTTTTTTATTAATAAGATTGTTTAGCAATTCATGTTACACCAAATGTCAAAGCAGCACACAGCAAGTTTATCACAGCAAAGGCCCACTTTTCACTACAGGTTTCTGTCTCAGTTACTTTATGTTGTTCTGATAAAAATACCCAGCAAAATCATTTTAAGGGAAAAGGAACAGATATTGGATGCTAGTTCAGGGAGATCCAGTTCATCTTGGTGAAAAAAGATGGTGGTGTGTAGGTAAGGCATGGTCACACTGATTCTGCACCCACTACTCAGAACAGGGAGTGAGCAGCAAGTGGTGGTGAGCTATACAGCCATTAGGTCCAGCCCCAGTGATGACTTTGTCCAGGTAGGCCTCACCTCTTGAAGGTACCACAACTTTCCCATACAGCATCATTGGACAAGGCCAAAGTGTTCAACCAAATGAGTCATGGGAGGCATACCACATTCAAATTGGAACATAGGAATTTACAGTATTTATGCATTTTGGTGTTTACATTCCATCGACTGCATATATAGTAATCATCTATTTAATTGTTTATTAAATAAAAACAGTCATTTAATCAGCTGTACTATGTTATCTTATACTAATTTGGGTCATCTTTGCATTTAAAATCCATTGATTTAAAAAGTTACATTTATTTATTTATTGTATGTGTGCATGTGTATGTACACACTTGCTCATGTGTGAAGGTATGCATGTGAAGGTCAGAGGACAACTTGGAGGAGTTGGTATTCTCCTTCTGCCACATGAGTTCTGAGACTCAAACTCGGGGTTCTGTTACAGGTGTCTTTACTCACTGAGGTTTAGTATTAGCCCTACTAGTCAGTCTGTAACTGATGCTTAGCACTACCTGATTTATGTAAGGAAAGTAAGATTGTGGTATATTGTTAAGTGTATCTTTATCATTACTTTTATTTTGTTTGTATGGGCTCATCACATGAATAGCATAGATCAGAATTCCACCATACTTAATTCTTAGTAACTTACTTTTGTTCAAATTATTTAACCTAAGCTTCAATTTTTGAATCTGCAAAGTGAGCATATTACTTTGTATGCTTTACTGCATTAATGGACATTAGATAAACTGTTGAAGAATGTTTGAACAGTGTCCAGCTTATAAACATTGCTAATCTCCTAAAAGATATTGTTATCTTTTTGCTGCAAATTTAACTACAGCACTAATCTATGTCAATATTTCTGTTATATACACTGTTGTCTTAATATATTTTAATATGGTTTGTATTTCATTGTTTTTAATATTTTTCCCCAGATTTAGAACTTAAAGTTCTTTGAAGTGAAAAATCTGCTCAACAAATTTGTACTATGTGTGAATACTTTGGCTTACTTTAGTAAGTACAGAACTTATTAAACTTAAGACTACTTCGTCATTTCTGTAGTCTTAGTTGATGCTAGTAATTTACCACCTGTGAGTCTCTGAAAGTAGTGGAAAAACAAACTTCAATCTGCCCTTTAAATAATGTCACACCTTGTTTTCTAAAAATGAAAAAATATAAACATTGAGCTGGAGAGATGGCTCAGTGGTTAAGATTGCTTGTACCACAATAAGTGAAGACCACAAGAGTTTGGATACCATCATCTACATAACATGCAGTGGATTCCCCATAAACACCTGCAACTCCAGCAGCAATATGGAGGAGACAGGAGGATGCCTGTAGCTGACTAGTTTTCAGCCTGACTGAGACATAGGTCCTCAAGTCAAGGGACTCTGTCTCAGCGGAACAGAGGGAGAGTGGCTGAGGCAGACCTTGACACTCTCTTTTGGCCTCTACTAGAGTACACAGGCATCCATGCATCTACACAAACAGGTGTGTGTAAATTTACACAAATTCATTCATACATACATGTAATTAAAATATAAAAATGAATCTTCATAAACATGCCCATTGGAATAAAACACAAACAAAATGTATAAGTTGGGCTGACTAAATAACAAACTAAATAACAAAAAGCTACTGAATGGCAGGTAAGAAATTACTTCTCTAATCTTAGTACAGTCTTGAGTAGCTTGAGTATTCTTGTGGAGAAAATGCCAAGTAGCATTTGGAAGTACATAAGATTTTCCTGAGCTTCAGGGGCTAGAAAGAATTCTCTGGTAAATCCAGGAACTTATGCCATTAAAAACAAACAAACAAACAAACAAACAAACAAAAAAACACTATCAATGGAAGTTTCCAGCTGCTATTTTTTTTAGTTTAATTATTTGTGTATGTGTTTGTGTGTTTATGGGCATGTGTGTGCTGCAGCATTCAGAAGTTTCTCTCCTTCCACCATGTGAAGTCTTGGGATTGAACTCAGGACTTCAGGCTTGGTGGCAAGTACCTCCCTGCTAAGCCAGCTCCCCAGGCCTATTGCTGTTTTCAGAGTTGTAAGACCTTTGAAATCATCCAAGATGTCCTTCAGTGGTTGACTGGATAAGAACACTGTGTCATTCCGTATAATACCATTCAAGATTGAGCAGTGCAGCCAGGAAAGCCATCTGAGAACATAAATATACATTGAGGGAATGAAGCCAATCTTGGCAAGCTGTCCATTCTGTGATTCTAACAACATGGCAGAGTGGAAAAGGTGAAATTGTGGAGTCAATAAAAAGACTAGTGGTTTCCACAGTTTGGGGTGGAAAGGGTGAATAGGTAAAGAACACAGCATTGATAAGGTAGTGGAAGTACTGAGTGTGATACTGCATTGGCAATTGTGCCATTACACATCTGTACAGACACGTAGTACACCACAATAGGCACCACACCTGAACTCAGTATGGACTCCAAGTGCAGTTGTATATAAATGTGGAGCTATGCTTGTGTGTGCAGAAAGTAAGTGAAAAATGTATGTAACCTTTACTCAATATTATTATGAGTCTAGAACTGCTCTAAAATAGTCTGTTAAAATTATCAAATAAAAAAGAGAGGTCTTTCTCTATATCTAGAAAAGTCATATTTGAGCTATAAGCTGAGAAAATGAAGATGCAGCCTGATAAAAATATTTATTTTAATACCATGAATAATAATAGTGTTGGCGCTAACCAACATGTCCATCAACATGAAGACTTTTCTGGTGATATGCAAATATAATTATCCAATGTAGTTTTGTGGAAGACACTGTCATATACAGTTTCCTTTCTATGGTAAAGAGAAACCAGATACTATTAAAACAGCAGTGCTTGTGACTTCAGGCACAGCATCACAGCAATGCTGTTTCCTTTTGCTGGTATCTTAGTTAGGTTTTCTATTGCTGTGAAGAAACACCATGACCATGGCAACTGTTATAAAGGTAAAAAAGTAGCTAGCTTATAGTTCAGAGGTTTACTCCATTTTTGTCATGGTGGGAAGCAATGCAGCATGCAGGCAGATGCGGTGCTAGAGAAGGAGCTGAGAGTTCTTATATTTTGACTCACAGGCAACAGGAAATGAGTGGTCTATCTCACTGACCACACTATTCCAACAAGGCCACACCTCCAAATAGTGCTCCCTTTGGGGGCCATTTTCTTTCAAACAACCGCATTTCACTCCCTGGCCACCAAATGTTTGTAGCCATATCATAACGCAAAATATATTTAGTCAACTTCAAAAGTCCTGATGGTCTGTTACAGTCTTAGCAAAGTTTAAAATCTCTTCTGAGATTCATGCAATCTCTTAACTATAATCCCCCACAAAATAAAAATTAAAAAAAAAAAACAGAGCATGTATTTCCAACAGTTAATGGCATAGGATATATATTACCATTCTAAAATGTAGGGAAGGGAGCATACCCAGGAAATACTGAACCAAAGCAAGACTGAAAACAAGCTGGGCAAACTCCAAACTCTGCAACTCCATGTCTGATGTCAAAGTGCTCTTCAGATTTCCAACTCCCTTCAGCTTAGTTGATTACAACACATTTCTTTCTCTTGGGCTGGTTCCACTCCCTGCTATCAGCTTTCCTCTGCATGTATCCCATGACTTTGGCATGTCTAACATCTTGTAGTCTCTAAGGCAATCCAAGCTTCAACTTCACAGCTTCACACAATCACAATGATCTCTCTAGGCCTCCATTCAGGGATACCCCTGACACATGCCTGGCCTCAGCAGCTTTTCTTAGTCACAGAGGGAGATTCCATAACTTCTTTCTTCTATCCTTGACTCTAAAGCCAGAACCATGTGGCCAAAGTAGCCAAGTTCTGCTGCTTGCTGGGTCTAGAACATGGCCCCCTTGTTCAATTACATCTTAATCAGCTTTCTGTTGTCGATGTTTTCCTTCACTGCCTAAGCTTGGCTGTTCTGGACCTTGCTCTGTAGACCAGGCTGCCCTCAAACTCAGAGATCCAACAGCCTCTGCCCCTGGAATGCTAGGATTAAAGGCATGTACCAGTATGCCTGGTTCTATGCTTTTGTTTAATTCCTTTTCATAAGTTGGAAACTTATCTGGGTGGGATTTTGCCCTGAGGTCACCACTCCCTTTATTACATTTATTAATTTGTCTCCTTGAATAAAAGACTTAGCTCCATTCTACTTTGTGGTGCTCCTTTTCTCCTCAAATATTTTTCTTTGCTCAGCTTCTTTCTTTTCATTATATATCTTCATTAGAGTTAAGACTGGTAACCACACAACAGAGTCTATACTAGGCAGCTTTAAGATTTCCTTTGCCAATAGAATTAATTCAAAACTCTTCACCTTAACCTCAGGCAGACTCTTCAAACAAAGGGAAAAAAGCAGCCCCATTCTTCATCAAAATATCACAAGATTGGTCTCTAGGGCACATACGAACATTCTCCTCCTCTGAAACCTCTTGATCCAGGCACCCACAATTCAAATCACACTCAGCACCACTGTCTTCCATATTGTCTAAGTTGGCCCATTTAGCACCACTCAGAAAAATAACTTCAGCTGATTTTCAAGTCCACAGTCCAAAGGTCCATATTCCTTCAAATAAAAAACATGGTCAGGCTTATCACAGCAGTACTTGACTCCCAGTACCAACTTCTGTCTTAGGGTTTCTATTACTGTGAAGAGACATCATGACCACAATAACTCTTATAAAGGGAAACATTTAATTGTGGTGGCTAAAATACAGTTCAGAGGAAGCAAAGCAGCATGCAGCAGACATGGTCCTGGAGAAGGAGCTGAGAGTTATGTCTTCACTCATAGGTAACAGGAAATGGTCTATCTCACCTCGTGTGTCTTGAGCATAGGAGACTTCAAAGCCTGCTCCCTCAGTGACACACTTTCTCCAATAAGACCACATCTACTCCAACAAGGCCACACTTCCTAATAGTGCCACTCCTTTTAGGGGCCATTTTCTTTCAAACCACCATGGCCAGGTTCTCTTGTACTAAGGACTGGTCACAATCCAGCTCCAGTCAATGGAATTTAAATGGTAGTCTGTTGAAGGATTAGGGAAAAAAATTTTTTTTTGGTAAAGGGACAAATGTTGTTGACAATGATGGTCATCTATCAGAGACATTATGTTAAATTAGAAAGTTTTCATTAAGCTAAGGTCAATAGGTTCTCTAGTACTTGGATTTGAATATTTAGGTTGATTATCATAATCTATTGACTTTATTTGTGAACTATACTCTGTGGAAGTCAACTGCCTTGGGTAATATCACATCTCATGGCAAACTACTTGGGATTGTGATGGTCCCACCCTCTTTATTTAATCTAAAATCCTTTGTGGCTACTGCACCATTGCCTGGCTTCCCTTTCTTCTGGTCTCCTTCTTTACCTTGTAGATTCTAATTTCAAGGGGTTGCTAGTAAACTTACTACAGACCTACTGATATATCACACTCAATATCTGAGAGTCAGAAGAGGGTATAACCAGCATACTTCAGATGTCCCTACAAATAAAATTTTTGTATCCATATTTGTCCTCTATTTAGTATAAGCATATCTTAGAGATGTGGTGAGTATGCAAGTTTAGATTCAGACTACCATAGTGAAGTGGCTGTTATAATAAAGTGAGTCATATCGTTTTTCATTAGTTTACATTATACTAGTCTATTAGGTTTGCAATAGCATTATAACTGCAGAAAATGATATATTTCATTAAAAATACTTCATTGCTAAAAAAAAAATCTAACAGTAGTCTGGCTCTTAAACATGTCGTAATCAGTTTGTTGATGTGAGCTCTTTGCTCACTGTTGATGGTTGCTAGCTGATCAGGTTGATGTTCACTATAAGTTGGGGTGGCTGTGGCAGTTTCTTAAAATGAGGTAATTTCCCACATGGCAGCACTTTATCCACAGCAGAATGTCTTTCAGAATGGGAATCAGTCTCCCCAGACCCTGTGACTGCTGTGTCAATCACATTCACATCCTATTCTAAATTCTTGGCTGTCATTTAAGCGGTGTTCCCAGGATTTTCCCCAGGAATTGATTCTATTAGAAGAATCTACCCTCTGCAAACCCCTAAGAAGCAGCTCTGCATCCATGATTCCATCATGACATTGTAGCAACTCCTTTTCTTTTCTTCTCAATCTACATATCTCATGCCAGGTTTCTTACTGTTTCTCCTGCATCCAGTGAAGTCTAAGACTGCTCAAAACCAGTTTGAGGATGTCAATCAACTTCTTCCAAACTCTGCACAGGTTGATATATGAATCACCAATATTTTAATGTCCTTGCAGTGGTGAATCATTTCTAGAAGGTTTTAAATTTACTTTCTATCATAGGAATCAGTGTGACAAATAATGACTTATGAAATCTATTTCTTAACAAGATTGGAATTGTTCCTTGATCCATGCTTTTAGGCAGGATGTTGTGTTAACAGGCATGGAAACAATATTAGTTCTGTTGTGTATTTCCATCAGTGCTCTTAAGTGATTAGGTGCCATACCACTGAGTAATGCTACTTTAAAAGCAGTATTTTTCCCTGAGCAGCAGCAGCTCTCCTGCTCAGTGACCCATACTGGAAACAGATGTGCTGCCAGCCAGGCTCTAGTACTCCATTTGCATGCTTCCAGCAAAATTGATTGAATACAATTTTCTTCTTCTTCTTCTTCTTCTTCTTCTTCTTCTTCTTCTTATTATTATTATTATTATTATTATTATTATTATAATTATTATTATTATTAAGAAAATTTCTAGTCATTTTACATACCAACCACAGATTCTCCTCCCCTCCCTCTTCTCCCCCCTCAGCCTCCCCCTCCCCAGCCCCCCCCCACCATTCCCACCTCCTCCAAGGCAAGTACTCAGAATACAGTTCTTAAGAGCCTTAGGATTTATGGGTGGCAAAGGAAGATTGGTGTTAGCTCAAAGTCACCAAGTATAGAAGCCCCCAAGAGGAGAGTCAACCTATCTTTTGAAGCATTGAAGTCAATCTTTAACTTTTTTTTCAGTAGTTATGGAAGTTCTAGATAAGATTTTCTTTTGAGGCAGGGTGTGTTTTATCTATATTGGAAGTCTTTTGTTTAGTGTAGCCATTGTCAACTTAAAGGGCAAGTTGATGAATAACAGATGGGAAGCAGAGTGTTTATTAGAGACACATGGGTATGGCCATGATGGGAAGATCATGCAGTCTAGTTCATAGTTACCTGAAATGTTTGAAGATTCTGTTTCTGGTTTGTTTTTTTGTTTTTTGTTTTGTTTGTTTGTTGTTGTTGTTGTTGCTGTTTGTTTGTTTTCAAAGATCTTGTATCAAACTGGGTAATACAATCACATTACAATCACATAGGTTGACAAGAACAGCACAGGACATTGATTGGGGGATTGGTCACTTATATCCTCGAGCCATCTAGGAGTCCCAGTCATCAGTTACCACTTTTGGCACACAAATTGGAGATTCCAAATGTTTTAGAATCCTTTGGCAAGGAGCAAGAGGCAGAAACCAAATATATACTTGTTATGATATTACAGCATTACAACAACATGATTTAGTGCTACTAAGGTCTGGGAATACAGTTCTGAAAAGCTTTCAATGCCCTGTTGAAACATGCTTTTGCCCAAATAGAGATCATCTGTGGTGCTGAATGTGACATTTCAGGAGAACTTTATCTTGTGATGAATTTCAATTCTGCAAGGATTCAGCTTCAGCAGAAAACTCCAACTGGCCATCTGTAGTCAGTACTAAAAGCGGTGCTTATTGACCTTTCTATTTCAAAAGAACTATTTCGAATCAATCATGCAAGAGAC
This sequence comes from Onychomys torridus, assembly GCF_903995425.1. Lineage (NCBI taxonomy): Eukaryota > Metazoa > Chordata > Mammalia > Rodentia > Cricetidae > Onychomys > Onychomys torridus. The sequence continues at coordinate 17,321,272 of NC_050445.1, forward strand.
CTTTTGATGGTAATGTACAAAGCATTAATCCAAATAGACCTCCTTTGCAGAAAGCCATGAAGAATCAATAGTGTCTTTTTCTGAACGCTCAACGCACAAGGTTTTTCAGAACCAGTATAGTGTTGTCAATATAAAGGATTTGAAGCCTATTTGATTATTAAGAGATTTCCACTTATTGAGAATATGGTGGGGCTAATTTATCTTTGATTTATAAGAAAACAAATTGCCAATGATTTTAGGTTCCTGTATTTTTTAAGTGTATAATGCACATACTCAGAGATTGTCCCAAATTTTTATTAAAGAAAAGCCACTTCAGATTCCCTAAGCCAATGGTTTACAAAAATAAATGTTATTCTGAGAAATATTTTAAACACGTATAAATTTTAAAATAGAGTTGTTATTTGGGTCTTTTCAGCTATGGTTTTCTGAGACTTCTACCCTAAAAACCTTTTAAAAAGTATAGTTGTGACAGGAAATTTAACTCATTTGTGAGCCAAACTAAAAAATATTGACATCTTATTACATTAGGATAGCATAATAGAAAACGTTGCCTACCATCTGATTGATATTACTTTGTAATTGCTACCATGTAAAGATTTTGTATACCTGAAGGGGTTTAAGCTATATCATATGACAAATTATTTCACAACAAAAAAGTTGTACAAACTCTTTTTTGTTATTTATTATATTTGTGTTTTAATTTTATACATCAGCCATGGGTTCCCCTATTCTCCCCCCTTCCCGTCCCTACCCCCCACCTTTCCCCCAGCTCCTCACCCCCATTCCCATCTCCTCCAGGGCCAAGACTCCACTGGGGATTCATTTAAACCTGGTGGATTCAGTACAGGCAGGTCCAGTCCCCTCCTTCCAGACTGAGCAAAGTGTCCCTGTGTAAGCCCAAGGTTCCAAACAGCCAGCTCATGTACTAAGGACAGGTCCCAGTCCCACAGCCTGGGTGCCTCCCAAACAATTCAAGCTATTCAATTGTCTCACTTATCCAGAGGGCCTGATCCAGCTGGGGGCTCCACAGCCGTTGGTTCCTTATTCATGTGCTTCCATTCATTTGGCTATTTGTCCCTGTGCTTTTCCAATCTTGGTCTCAACAATTCATGCTCTTACAGTCCCTCCTCTTTCTCCACAATTGGACTCCTGGAGCTCCACCTGGGGCCTGGCTGAGGATCTCTGCATCCACTTCCAGCAGTTATTGGATGAGAGTTCCAGCATGACTGTTAGGGTGTTTGGCCATCTGATCACCAGACTAGGTCAGATCAGGCTTTCTCTCGACCATTGCCAGCAGTCTACAGAGGATATATCATTGTGGATTTCTGGGGACCTCTCCAGCACTCTGCCTATTCCTGTTCTCATGTGGTCATCATTTATTATGGTCTGTTATTCCTTGTTCTCCCTTTCTGTTCTTGATCCAGCTGGGATCTCCTGCTCCCCTAAGCTTTCTTTCTCTCAAACCTTGCCCTTCATTACTCCCACTGTTGTCTAGATTGTTCATGTAGATCTCATCCATTTCTCTGTCATTGGGTGATCCCTGTGTCTTTCCTAGGGTCCCGTTTTCTAGGTAGCCTCCCTGGAGTTGTTTAGCAGTCTAGTCATCTTTGTTTTACATCTAGTATCCTCCTATGTGTGAGTACATACCATGTTTGTCCTTCTGAGTCTGGGTTACCTCACTCAGGATGATTTTTTCTAGATCCATCCATTTGCCTGCAAACCTCATGATGTCATTGTTTTTCTCTGCTGAGTCAAATGCCCTTGTGGTATGATTGAGCATTCCTTGGGTATAGGAGGTATCTATCTTTGAATTTGAAGTGTGTTTCTTGTATGCAGCAGAATGATGGGTCCTATTTTCATATCCATTCTGTTAGTCTGTGTCTTTTTATTGGTGAATGAATTCCATTGATATTAAGGAATAAGTGATTTTCGTTCCTGTTATTATTATGTGTGTACTTCTCTTCTTTGGGGTTTACTGCTGTGGTGATATCATTTGCCTGTATTTTTGAGGGTGTATCTGACTTCCTTAGGTTGGAATTTTCCTTCTGGTGCTTTCTGTAAGGCTGGGTTTGTGGATAAGTATTGTTCAAATCTGGTTTTGTCTTGGAAGGTCTTGTTCACTCCATCTATGATGATTGAAAGTTTTGCTGGGTATATTAGTCTAGGCTGGCATCCATGGTCTCTTAGTGTCTGCATTATATATGTCCAGGTCCTTCTGGCTTTCAAAGTCTCCATTGAGAAATCGGGTGTTATTCTGATGGGTTTGCCTTTATAAGTCACTTGGCCTTTTTCCTTTGCTGCCCTTAATATTTTTTCTTTATTCTGTACGTTTAGTTGTTTAATTATTATGTGGTGAGGGGACTTTTTTGTGGGGTATAGTCTGTTTGGTGTTCTATAGGCTTCTTGTATCTTCATAGGCATTTCATTCTTTAAGTTGGGAAAGTTTTCTTCTATGATCTTGTTAAATATATTTTCTGTGCCTTTGAGTTGGTATTCTTCTCCTTCCTCTCTCCCTATTATTCGTAGGTTTGGTCTTTTCATGGTGTCCCAAATTTCTTGGACATTTTGGGTCATGACTTTGTTGGTTTTAGTGTTTTCTTTGACTGATGAATCTATTTCTTCTAACATATCTTCAACACCAGAGATCCTCTCTTCCATCTCGTGCATTCTGTTGGTTATACTTGCATCTGAAGTTCCTTTTTGTTTACTCAGATTTTCTATTTCCAGCATTCCTTCTGCTAGTGTCTTCTTCATTTTTTCTATTTCCCTCTTCAGGTCTTGGACTGTTTCCCTTGCTTTTCCATGATTTTCTTTCAGGGACTTATTGTTTTCTTGTGCTTTAATTGTCCTTTCCTCTAGTGTTTTATAGCATTCTTCCCATTTTTTCTTTGTCTGTTCCTCCACTTTATTTTTGATTTCTTCTATATAAGGTTCTAGCCTCTTCATGATGGTACTTATAAGGTTGTTTTCTTCTGCTTCTTCCATTCTGTTTCTTTTGTTATATCAATCAGAAGGCTGATTAGAAGTAAAGTGCTAGAGAGGTCCCCAGAAATCCACAAAGATATCTCCACTGTAGACTACTGGCAATGGTCGAGAGAAAGCCCGAACTGACCTAGTCTGGAGATTGGATGGCCAAACACTCTAACTGTCATTCTAGAACTCTCATCCAATGCCTGATGGAAGTGGATGCAGAGATCCTCGGCCAGGCCCCAGGTGGAGCTCCAGGAGTCCAATTATTGAGAAAGAGGAGGGACTGTATGAGCGAGAATTGTTGAGACCAAGACTGGAAAAAGCACAGGGACAAATAGCCAAACTAATGGAAACACATAAACTATGAACCAAAAGCTGAGGAGCCCCCAACTGGATAAGCTAGATAGTTGGTTAGCTTGAACTGTTTGGGAGGCACCCAGGCAGTGGGACCCGGATCTGTCCTTAGTGCATGAGCTGGCTGTTTGGAACCTGGGGCTTATGTGGGGACACTTTGCTCAGCCTGGAAGGAGGGGACTGGACCTGCCTGTACTGAATCTACCAGGTTGAGCTGAATCCCCAGGGAGTCTTTGCCCTGAAGGAGATGGGAATGGGGGGTTGGCTGGGGAGAAGGCATGGGTGGGGGGCAGGAGGGGGGAAGACAGGGGAACCCATAGCTGATATGTAAAATTAAATTAAAATATAAAAAAGAAAACAAATAAATGGAAGATTATATTTATTGGCATTTCAGAGAAATTGGAAAAACATAAATGAGAAATTTAACAATAAATAGAAATAATAAACCAAAAACAATCCAGAAAGCTCACAGATGATGAACTCAATAAACAGAGTAAGAAAATACAGGGGAGAGCCTGAAGAAAAGAGTACACCAGGCAGAGACAATGTCCATGCTCTAAGATGAGTGTTTTCAGATAACCCACTGGCAACACATATAATACAATGAAGTTCTGAAAAGAATGAGGAAGGCCTCTGTGTCACCACTAAGTAAGCAGACATCTTCATCCTAGGGAAGAAGAGAAGAGGCAAAGAATAGATTCCAAGTCAATGAAACAATTGCTGATTACTCTCTAAGTCTTGAGAAATATATGGACATACAGGCCCAGAAAGCTTAAGGAAACTCTAATAGATTGGGACAAAAGGATCATTTCCAAGATATGCAATAGTAAACTGTCAAAAAAGAAAGGTGTTTGGGGATGGGGGAGAGGGATTCTAAAAACAGCCAAAGCACGGGGTAGTGCTCAGTGGAGATTCCCATTCAAGCACACAATAAGAAGCAAACATTGAAGACAGGCCGTGTGATAGAGAAGTTCATCCAGTAGCCACAAAGCACACATACTTCTCTTCAGCACGTGGAGATTCTCCAGGACAGACTAAAGGCAAGCTAGGCAGAAGTTGACATCATAGCACTTGTGTTCACTGTCCATAGATTCAGACTAAGAAGTAACAAGGGAACCTTAGCAATTGTTCACATAAGTGAAAGTCAAAATTGTCCTTAGAGATTACTGGGTCTAAGAAACAATAAAAAGGTAATAAAAGATTTCTTAAAATAAATGAAAAAATCAAATCACATGCCCAAGCAATGGGATACTGAAGGAGCAGCTCCCAGCAGGAAATTAGCAGAGATGTTTCCACAGGAGAAAAAAAGAAATATTTCAGATCAGCAATCTAATGGTGAAACTTGAGAAATCAGAAAAGTAAGAAGAAACCAAACTCAGAATTAGTGTATGAAAAGAACAAAGATTGAAACATAAAAGAGTAATTAAAAAGTTGCAATCAGTGAAACATTGTTTCTTTTTAAAATATTTGTTTATTATTTTTATTTAAATATATGTGTGTGCCTACCTGAATTTACATGCAACACATGTTTCCTGGTGCCAGAGAAGGCCAGGAGGCACCAGATTCCCGGAGCTGGAGTTCCTTGTGGTTCTGAGCTGCTCGATGTGGGTGCTAGAAATCTGGGTCCTCTGCAAGGGCAGTAATTACTCTTAACCACTGAGCCATCTCTCTAGAGTTTGTTTTTTTTTTTTTTTTAATGTGTCCTCTCTCTCTCTCTCTCTCTCTCTCTCTCTCTCTCTCTCTCTCTCTCTCTCCTTTCCTTACATTCACCTCCTATGAGACTCAGTCTTCATTGGCCTGAAGCTCACCAAATTGGCCAGACTGGCTTGACAGAGACCTCCAGGAATGCTCCTGTTTCCACCTCCCAGCTACTGACACTGTGACCTACATTTTTCTGTGACTTCTGAGAATCAAACTCAAATCCCTTTGATTGCAAGTCAAGCTCTTTACCCTCTACCCTATCCAGTCAGCCTTTCACATTTTTGTGAGTGGAGGAGTAAAAATGACAAAATTTTAGTTAGATTATTGAATAAAAAGAGATTAGAAGACCCAGATACAAAACTGCAGCTGTGATGTAATCATTACATTTCAAGGAAGGGGCATTAGAGACCCCTCAACAACAACATTCTAACAAATTAGAAATCCCACAAGTGGATTCTTTGGCACAGGGTTTACTGTTGTGTGGCTTTTCCTGGGGACACATGAGCAAATCTTTCCAATTCCATACAGGGACAAGAAAGGACCCTACCTAAATCTAGTTTAGTGGACCAGTGAGCTTATTGGGGTGACTTACAGGAACTGAGTGTTTCAAAGACTGCTGCATTACCTAAAAGCCCACTGGGGTGGGGCAATGACTAGTGAAAGCCATGTCCCTGAAGTCCTTCACAGTGTGCAACAGCTTAGCTGACTGAGAGTCCCTGTTCTCATCAGTTACTTCTGCTTATACAACCATGGGGTGTGGCTGTGTGCATCTACTAACTTCCTAAGTTTCCTTCATCTCCTTGATCCCTCTAAGAGGGAATTTTACAATTGGAGGAAATGGTTACCTAACATCTACCAATGCCTAACACTGGGGACTCTGAAACCCAAGCCAAACAGTAACAAATTATAATGCTGAGTTAGGAAGCAGTTTGTCAACAAAGAAATGAGACTCTGTGGCTTCACTGCTAATTTTTACTAAACTGTGAAGAATCAGTAATGGCAATTCTTTTCAGGCTAATTCACAATAATTGAAAGAGGGGGAAACCCCTGTCCCTTTTCCAGAATGTAAGAACTGTCATTATACACAGACCAAACAAGGACAGGACAGCAGCTACAACAGAACCCAGCAAAAAAAAGAAAGAAAATGAAAGGAATGAAAGAAGGATTAAAAAAAAAAAAACACAGATGCAAACCCTTTAGAAACTGTTATTATACAGACTCCAATAGGATATGACATAACAAACCCCAGAGAGATCAAGCGGGGCTTTTAAAAGGGAAGTAATGATAGTTCACCACTTACAAACCAGTACATGTAATGCTTCTGCAGAATGGAGTACAAAACGTGTGATTATATCAATAGATACATAAAACCTATTGAATAAATCTACCATCCATCATCATATAACTTGAAAACAATTATTTACAGAAGGATCACACCTTAGTACCATAAGGCCATTTGTGACAACCCCATAGCCTGTGTCATACTGAGTGCAGAGAAGCTGAATACTTTCCTCCCTGATCAGAAGCAGGACAAGGACATCCAGGAAAATCAGTGTTGCTCAGTACATTATTGAGAGCCTTTTCCAGAGCAGTAAGGCAAGAGAAAGAAATGGACAGAGTCAAAAAGAAAAGAAGGAGGCAAAAGCATGCTTCTCTAGATGGCATAGTTTTATGCACAAGAAAATCATGCTGGTGTCCATCAATGGAGGAACTGGTGAGAACTGGGGAAATATTTATTTATTCTCCAGGTATAAAGAAAATAAAATCCTGCAACTTACAACAGCATGAATGGAAGCAAAGGACATTGGATTAAATGAGTTAAGTGAGGCACACAAAGATGACTCTTTTCAGGTATATGGGAAGCTAAATACCCATCTCAGAATGATAGAATAGTTTTAGAACTTGGGATGGATTAAGGAGATGAAGGAATAGAGTGGTTGGTTAGAAAGTAATTTTTGTTGTGTTCCACAGTATGATAACAAATGTGGTTTGCACCCACCAATTCATTCGTTAGACATCCTTAAATAGTTACTAGATAGGATATTGAAATTATCAATCCAAAGAAATAAGCGATGACAAATGTGTGAAGGAATTTGCTAGCTTCTCTGTACTGCTCACTGCACACTGAATACCTGTGTCAGTATACATAATTATTCTAACTAAAACTTAAATATCATAAAACAATGTATGCAAACTAACAGTGCTCAACTAGAGCACCTGGTGTCTTTTTGTGCTTCTCAGGGAGAGTAAAGGTGACTATCACAGGAAACAGTGCATTAAAGAAGGTTTTGGTTATTCAGTATTTAACCCTCAGAAACTCTTTCTTGAGAATTACAGGATTATCAGCTCTTGATGCTTCTAAAATTAGTGGCCTTGGTTTACAAATTCCTTTGATTTTTTTTTATACTTGTTAATAGGAAATAAAATAAGTATAAAACTCACTGTTTTCCTCTTCTCTTTACACACACACACACAAAAAAAAAATCTCAGAGTCACTTCATCAATCTGTGCACAGCAAGGACGTGAGAGAATTAAGGTTCAGGTTCGCGACTGTCTGGATTCAGGGCAGGACTTTTCTCATGGTAAATGTGCACCGCTGTCCACCCTTTTTGACTCTTGTCACTCTATTGCTGAAAAGTGGAGCCTGATGACATACTGCGACACCTCCCCACAGTCCATGTCTCAGGACCAATGATTACTTAGAACCTTTCTAAAAATGAACAGTACCTTCCTTCCTCAGACTTCAGTCCCTCTCAGACTGCCCCTTACATGTTACGAAAGATTATAGAAGTAATAATAATGACTTACTGTCTTCTGTTTTCCTAACCAGGTCAGAGTTTTTTGAGGCACTAGAAAAAGGATATAAAGTGTGGAGAAAGGCATTTTTTCTCATGAATAAGCATCATTCTAGAGTTCTTGACACTCTTTGCTACAAACTTAAGGTAATCTTAGGAAACAAATATGTTGAGTTTATCAGGGGAGCTGGCAAGATGGATCAGTGGATAAGGGAAACTGCAACAGACCCTGATGACTTGAGTTCAAACCCTGGAACCCACATGGTAGAGCAGAAAATCAACTCCTGAAAGTTGTCCTTTGACCTTCAGATTGTGCCATAGCATGTGGCCTCTCTCAATATAAAAATGAATAGTTTTTAAATTTTCATCAATAGCCTGAAAACATATTTAGTGAATTAATAAAAAGTAATTTGATTAGGGCAGCCTTGGAAATCCAGTCTTATACTGGTAAAATCTTAGAAACATTTCCAATTAAATTTTTATATAGAAGTTCCCCAAATTATGACAGGATTATGTCAGAAATACATGGACTACACTTAGACTACAGAAAAAAAAAAAAAAAAGAGTTTAGCCACACAGGACATTTAGAGTGCAGAGTTTACCTCCTGACACAGTGACAGACTGAAAGCCTTGACTTACCATTAGCAAATAACTTTTAGCCCAGCAGAAAACATAATTCTTCTAAAAGGCCTAAGAATGTGAAAAGATCATTAGTCAAAAGCATTGTCATCATGTCTCAATGAAGCAGTTGTTAGACTGTGTGTGGTGGAGAGCCAGGATTGTAGAAACAGGTCTCGCAACCCTGACTCACCATTCCCTCTGTAGATGATAAGCTTCAAGAGCCACGGTGCCAATTATGACAATTAAGCAATAACTTCTATGTGATTTAATAAACACAAGCATATATGACTGCATTACTGTTGCACAACCCTTTCTGAGCTCTTTGTAGATTGTATTCTTCTGCTCTAAAAGAACGTGCTGAAGAGGTAAAGAAAATAAATTAACAAGTCATTTCACAGTCAGTACAAAACAGTCTATAATTTAATAAAATGGACGGTACAGGTCAGAGTGCTTCAATAAAAACACAGGCTGTCATCTGTGATTTTAAGATTGCTAGTAGCTATATTTAATTTTTATGTTTAAATTGTATTTATGTGTATGCGCGTACATATGCCACCTGTGTTTGAGTGCCCACAGAGGCTGGAAGAGGGTGTTGAACCTCTTGAGTTGGAGTTATAGGTAGCTGTGAATCTATATGAGTGCTAGGAACCGAATTCAGTTCCTCTGAAAGAACAGTACTTAAAAGCTAAGCCTTCCCTCCAGCTCTGCTCCCTTAAAAGATTAAAATTGTGGCTGCATTTTACAAAAGAAGCATAAACATGTTAAAGCAATTCTAACAATGTACTTAATCTGCTATATCTAAAAATACAATTTCAACTAATAATTAGTATAAAATTTTAAATGTTTACATGTTTTATGCTTAGTGTTTGAAGTCCAATATGCATGTACACTTCAGCACATCTCATCTTGAACTAGATATACTTACAGTGTCAGTGTGTGGCTGGAAGCTACAGGACAGAGTAGTTTAGCAAAAGGTTTCAATCACAGATGTTTAGAGAAAGTCTGGGTCAATAGGAGGTGAAAAGCATAGGCACTTCTGTGTCCTGGACTTAAGAGCATTTGTGTCTTCAGAAGGAAATACCTAGCAGAGAGGAGAAATGCTAGATTTTGAAACGATTTTATGAAGAGTTACACTACCCATTGAACATTTTGCTAATTTATGATATACTTCAGATTATGAATAGGAAAGGTTGCCATGCTGTTTAAGGAAGTTCTAATAAAAGTGGTACATTGACTATATTCGCTAGGAACATTGAACCAAATCAAAAGCAGTCAGGTGAATAACAGCACTTCAAGGTATTACTCAAACACAACCTTTTGGCTTAAATATGCTCAAACCTAACTGACCCTGCATACCCATTGGGAGCATCCCTTAACTGACCCTACATATCCATTGGGAGCTTGCCCTTCCTATAACAGATTTTCTTGGATGTTTTTTTAATTTTGCTCAAGTCTTCCTCAATTCCTCTGGCATGAAATGTGGTCTTATTTTCTTCCCAGTGTGACTAACACTCATGAACCCAATGCCTTATTTACAGTGAGTGTACATGGAAGCATTGCTGTAATGCACTCTGTGCTTTCATGGGTCAGCATCAGCTACATTTGAGGAGCATTTTATCATTATTTCCAGAATTTAGGAATGCTTTCTAATTGTATCTTTCTAATTACATAGCCTGTCACAATCAGTTAGATGATGACATTTATTCATTTATTCACTGAAATTGCCACCTATCTTTACATCTATGGAAATGCATTTTCCTGAACCACAGCTGCGTTTGTGATTTCTAATGGCTGATGTAAATTGATAAATGATAGTCACAATACTTTGTTTTTACCTCATTAAATATTCATCAGTTACAAAACCCCAGGAATATCTTCAGTCTGTGTTTGATTGTTCGCTGATTTTGAAATGATTTTCAAAAAATTACAGGAGACTGGACATTTTTCATCATTAGTTTTAATGCATAATTACTTAATTTTCACAAAGGTGCTTGCCTGTAACCTGTTTGTAGAAATAGCTATGGTCGGCTGTAGATAACTCTCCATGTAGACCAACTATCCTAAGTATTTCATTGTTTGTGGTGAAGTATTTGATTATTCTTGTCAGGTTCAGTAATGATAGTAAAGTGTGAATGTCTGCTGGAGACTGATCTCAGAGCTCATGATTTTGTCTTTCCAGACTATCTCTGGAGGCCTCTGTGTGCCTCTGAAATGAGCGCCTAGCATAGCTCCCATTATGATAGCCTGCTCTTCCTTACTGCCTCTCATCAGTGCAGAAAGACTTGGAGACACAGCCACTGAAACAACTGTGTGCATCCAGAAAAGAATGGCAGTAAGGGTCCTGGTGACCCAATGGGGAGCACACTTAAGTTGACAGACTGGATTGCTTCAGAGCACCCTCTCAGTGGGGTTGTCATTGAGCAATAGGGAAGGAGACCATAGCAGCTTACTTGCTTGGGAGAACACCTGGCTTGTTCTGGTTTGAATTTCCTGTGTCTAGATTACCAAAGGGTCCCTGATGCAAAGCCCCCTTCAAAAATGATCCTTGCCTAGAGTACAATGCTAGTATCTCATGATCCAATGAATGCAATCTTAGAACAGCCCTTATTTTATTTGAGAAAATAGACTATACAATAAAAGTATGTTTTTTATGATAATTAAAAACTCAGTTCTCCTTTATTTTGTGCCAGATTACACTATTAGCACTTGTGCTCCGATTTAAATTTCCTCAGAATAATTAGACTCACAGTACAAAGTTAGTATTTTTAATTTAAAAAATCAATGTGGTGCTATTTAAAGATATTCATCATATTAAGGCTTAATCTTCAATCATTGTTGGAATTCTGTCCTTTAAAAAAATCTTGGAATCGAACCAAAAGATATCACTATTGATTTGGATTGATGTGTGTGCAGTTATAATTCCTCCCACTCATTTTTGTCTATAATTAAAATTGCTACAGCCTTTCTCATGATCTTGATGTTTATCCATGCCAGAGTGTTAATACAGTAAAGAATTGGGCCTCCTAATTATTGTTACTGCTATCTAAGGAATCCCTCTTATACCTTCTGAGGCTTTCTCCTCCCACGCTTCCCAATGATTAAAGAGATGCGCAGGTGATAAGTCCTTCCTCAACAAGGAGGGAGTTCAGATATTTCCTGTTTGCTTCAGCAATCTTTATCTGTGGGCGAGTGGTTTATGCCTCAATATTTGATGTTTAAGTTGTTCTAAAAGAATAAGTAATTGTTGCATAGAACTCTCTAAAACTGCAGAAAAAGAACTAAGTAGTAAGGTCTGAAAGCTGATGGCATGGATGCTGTTTATTAAAGAGACAATCTGACATTCAAATCATTTCTGTCTGCATCAATTATAGCTAATTTGTGTGAGAGTCTCAGCTATTCTACTATATTTCAAGCAAAACTGAATATATGGAGACAGCAGAATTCACAAGTATGTGATTGTGAGAAGCAATAGTCTTTGAAGAGCAGAGAGTCTAAAACCTTTATGGAAACATTCCACTCTGATATTGAACTTTAGTGTTGTTATGTAAACATTTTGGGAAGCTATTGTTCTGGACTAAGTTCCCATTCTGGGCCACAACAGACCAGACTGTCACCAATCCTGAATTGTTTTCTGGCTTCCTGAGAAATAAAGGTGAGAGACAAAGTTTCCCAAGTAGCCAGTTTCAACTGTCATGAATGCCCACAGCTATAGTCCCCGTAAACCTATGACCTGGAGTAGCCTATGTTAACCAATACATTACTTTTTTGTTGCCCTGGTTTTGCAAGGAAAATGACATTAAACTGCCCAGTTTGGTTTTTTTGTTTGTTTTCTTAATCTTTTTCTATCTAAAAACTCATCCTCATCTGTTCATATCATGAAGTTTATCCATTCTTTTATCCTGTCCTATCCTATCTCGTCCTATTCTAATTACAAAATAGATTAAGATATTTAAGCCACATTGATGTATCTTTGCCTTTACAATGGTAAAAAATAAAGGGTGCTGATTGGAAAAACCTTGGTCATGGAGCTCACATGCCGGTTATACACTCAGTTTAGTAGGGAAGTGATGTTCAAACACACTTTCGTTGTTAAAATAAGCCACTTCTCAGAAGTAATGTTTAAGGAGTACTTCCAATTTTTTTCATGGTCTTCACAAACAGTAAAAATATATGCATGTTTAAGTAAGGACATACTTTTTGTAATTCAGTGACTAGTAAAGATAATTAAGTCAATATTCTAGAGTGGAAACAATTCAGTTAAGTTTTTTTGTTTGTCTGTTTTTCTATCATTCTTTGTGATAAAAAAAAAAAAATTGCATTGTCCTTGGGAGAGATGTGTTTTTCACTTTCATTATTTAAGGTTCCTTTATGTTTTCTCACACATTTAAGTTTTAATATGTTCTTTAAGTGAACTATTAAATGTCAGGAGGTGGTACAGTTTCATAGACATTTTCTTTTGCATAATAACATGAGGCAGTAGCCGGGCTTAGCAAATTTTCTTTTTATCATTATAATAACATCATCCTTTTTAAACTGCTTCTTAGAAGATTTAAAAATATTCTTGTGTGACAATCTGAAGTTCTGAATTTTAAGATCTACATGCTTGGAAATCTGTGAGTTTGTCAAACTTGAATTCTATTGATTATTGTTCCTATGTGGTGTAAGATATTCTCATGTTCAGAGGTGGACTGTAAGTTTAAAGGAACACAAAAGTAGAGAGGAAAACGTTAGGTGTGAGAGAACAAAAGAAATAATATGTCAAATATTCTTCAGACCAGACAATGAGTAATGCCCCAGCATGCAGCAAATTGGGAGTCTGAAGGAAGAAAGTCCTATTCACCCAAACAAAACAAGATGCCACCTCCTAAAGGTTTCCAAGGGAAGAGATGAACTTCAGCTGCCAGGAAGCAGGCATGGGTCACATATGTGAACTGTGCTATGTAACTGGGGCAGAAGGCCAGGCGTATGGGACTGACTGTGTGCCAGCGGTCACTCTTCCTGTGTAGGGCAGTGGGGCCTAGTAATATGTTACCCATGTAATGTGACAGCAGTTATATGAAGCCATGGAAGTTTGAAGGCAGAAGAAAGAATATGGCCATAGCCTTCAGGTGTCTCAGAGAGGAGTGAGTGCAGCTTCAAGAGAGCATCTAAGACACCCTGGGGCTTGGGGTTTGTGTTTCTAAGATGTGGATCCTTTAGAGATGAATAAATACTGTTCGCGAAAATGGATGGCCAGCACTCATTTCGGCTCTTTTAAAACAGTTTCTGGCCTTCAGTTGCTGGATTGTTACAGGGCAATGGAACACAGGTGAGAGTCCGGAGAAAGCTTTTCACTGTGAAATTCGCCAGGCGAGCGGCTGCTATAGGTAGCTATTGGGATTCCTACTAATCCAGTCCCAGGTGAGAGTAAATTCAGAATTAGACCAATTATGTGGAGTTTTTGATTGACGGGTCTTTAGAGGTGCACTTTAGCGTGCTCTCCTAGAGGACTGCTCTGCCTCTTCCTGTTAATCTCACACCGTTGTCCAGAGAGCACTAGATCTGCTCAGAAAGATGCTCTGTCAGGAGTGCTACATTTTATTTGATCCCAATTTTCTTCCTTCTAATAGAGCGCTCCTGTTTAGGTTTCAATTTATGTGTTTTATTGCATAGTTATGTAAATTCTTTTTGACAGATTTGTTATTAAGTGAAGAAATATGAGTAAGAATTCTGGTTTTAAAAGCTTGTAGGAAATGTGCCACAAATGAGCATCCAGAGTGCTGTATTTTTCTTTTCACATTAAACAGAAGTGAATAGAAATCTATCAAAAGAAATGGGTTATTTGAAAATGATTAGAAGGTATATCAGTTTTTTGTTTTTTTTTTCTAAGTGTGTGCACTGTTTCCTAGAAATAGGTTAAGAGTGGTCCTCAGCAGATGAAGCACCATGGTCGACAATATGATGTTGTAGCCTCCTTTACAAAGGCTAAGTGTAGTGCTTCCTTTTAAAAGGTGCATCAGTGCATCTTTCAGTTCAGTGAACATGTAACAACTCTCACAGATCTATGCAGCTCTTAAGCACGTTAACTGGGAGAATGATGTCCTTGACCTACTTGTTTATAGCAAAGAAAACTACTTTCTACTCTCATTGTAGTAAGGAAGTTTAGTAACAGGAGACCAAATTATCATTTATAAAGGTTTGTTTGTAAGTTGACTTGTGTGAATTTTAAGAAGAATATAACTCCAGTTAAAAAATATCTAGTAGTATTTGCACATGGTCATTGTGTTAAATTAACAGCCTATCTTTGTATCTAGCAGATAAACTCTTTAGAAGTAAGTAAATGGTAGGGAGCATCAGATTTTCCTCACTACTAAAGTTCAGAAGATGATCTAGGTTAATGCCTGTGGTGATGGTGTCCTGAAAAGTACTACTCCTCTGTTCTGTATTTCATAGAGAATACAGGTGTCAGGTACTGGTGGATAAATGGTGATCACTATTCTGGCTATCAGCGCAAGCCAGGCAATTATTTTTTTTCAAAACAGGGCTTCTCTGTGTAGCTTTGTGCCTTTCCTGGAACTCTGTAGCCCAGGCTGGCCTCAAACTCACAGAGATCCACCTGCCTCTGCCTCCCAAGAGCTGGGATTAAAGGTGTGCCCCATCACTGCCCGGCCAGGCAATTCCCAATGAGTGTGAATGACTTACTACCTACAGTTGGAATTCATGAGATTCTGTTACCTAAATGACTGTTAGTGTGTTTGAAGGGGTCCATGTGCAGGAAGGTCATTCTGAGGATTTACAGTTATAAAACTGCCAGTCAGAATACCTGTGTTTAAGGTGCACAGTCAGAATTCCATCCAGATATCATTTATAAAAGAGATTTCTGCTGCCATTTTTAAAAAAAGTTATAACATACCAAAGGGGGGGAAAAAGATTAAAGTTACTATGAAGCAATCTGGCTTGTACTACATTATTTATTTATTTATTTGTTTGTTTATTTATTTTTAGAAAATTATGTGCTAAGAGTAAATCCTAAATTCACCTGATTTTGACTTCTGCTGTACAGGCTACTGCATGGAAGTGGCGGTGGGGTTGGTAATGTTTAACAGAAAGGCTTAATATAAACAAAACAAAATACAATTAAAAAGTAAGACTAATAAGAACACTTGACAGATAATAAATATGTTAAAAAGAGGTTAGTTTGGAGCCAGAAGAGATGACTCAGCAGTTAAGAACATTTGCTGCTCTTCCAGAGGACCTGGGTTCAGCTCCCAGCACCAGTGTAGATGATAGCTCACAACTACCTATAAACTCTGGTTCCGAAGGATCCAATGACCTCTTCTGACCTCCTTGGATACCAGGTGTGTGTATGCGCATATGCGCACACACAATCACACACATATGTATATATGTGCATGTAAATTAGGTTCATTTTGTTTTATGTATGTACATATTTCGTGTGTGTGTGTGTGTGTGTGTGTGTGTGTGTGTGTGTGTGTGTGTGTATAAGTGTGTGTGTATAAGTTGATATACCTGGGAAGAGGAAATCTCAATTGAAAAATTGGCTTCAACAGATTGGCCTGTGGACATGTATGTGTGGCATTTCCTTAATTACTAACTGATGTAGGAGGCTTGACCTGTATAAGAAGAGGAGCTGAACAAGCCAGAGAAAACCAGTGAAGGGCATTCCTCTGTGACCTCTGCTTCAGTTACTGCCTCCAGGTCTGCCGCTTTGATGATGAACTGTAGCCTGTAAGCCAGATAGACCCTTCCTTCCCCAAGTTGCTTTGGGTCAGAGTGCTTTATTACAACAACAGAGAGGCAGCCAGACAACCACTGTAGCACTTACGTCAATACATGCCCAGTGGAGCTGATTTGAGCCTCGCTCTGCCATGAGACTCTTCCTGCACAGGGAAGTGTTTCAAATTTATTAGCTTGCTTTTAACTTTGAGGGAAATGTAGAAAACCATTAAGGATATTTAATGTGCATTTATTTTAGGATGTTTAATGTGGTTTTCTTCCAGGATATTTAATGTGGATTTATTTTTCAGTGACTTTAGTTATTATTCCTAGATATTTTAATATAAATCATTTCTGACAATAAAGCAAAATAAAAAATTAGACTTGATAGATGTCACCATCTCTGAAGTGTATATCCTGTCTCAAAATAAATGGCACACCAGGTACATTTTCTGTGTTCTGTGTCCACCTTTGATCACCAAGCTTGTGTTTGTGCGACAGCAATGACATTGATGAATCACTTTAATTTACTTGGCAACCGACAGTTTTCTGAGATTATCTGTAAGAGCCGGCTAGGGTTGCCACTGATCATTTCCGGTGTGTTTATTGTCTGAAATACAGTAATTGACCAGAATCACAATCATCACAAATATAGAGAAATGAATGTTTCAAAATACTTTATATTTTTCTTTTCTTTCATTCATTTCTGCTTCTAATGGAAAAATCAGTACCTATGAAACTATGTGAATTGAATTATTTGCTAAAACTAATTGTGCTATAATTTGGCATGTTTTTTTTTTATTTTTAGGGTCATTTTAAAATTTACATAAGTAGGAATTGATTTTAATAAAACAATGCTACATACCAGGTTTCAAGCAAGGATTCTTTATTTTGCTAATAGCAAGTTATGGTATCAATGACTCATTTGAATACTTTAGGCTTAGATAGAGGACATGAGCTTCAAACGTATTGTATAGTTCTCATGGAAATATAACCAATGTTATGAAAAACAATAATCTCAAAAGTTCCATGGAGAGAGGAAAATCACATATAATGTGGTTGTAGTTCCTTGGAAGTTATATCTTCTTGGCATGCTTTATACGTAGCATTATAGAAAGGCTGAGTAGATAGATGTCCACGGTGACATGACATTGTTACAGAATCTTTTGAACTCGGCGTGTTTATAAAGCACCTGACATAGACTGAGACCTGCTGCAGGCCTGTTTGTAGGCAGGCACCGTGGTCGGAAGTGAATCATACTGTGAGAGCAGCACTGCCATCCGTCAGACACCTTCCACTGTCATTTCAGGAATGGCGGAATTCCACTAAGAACCGATCAAAACTTCCTCCGTTCTATCACCACTAAACTGAAAGGCATATCTATTTTTATTTAAAAATTATAAAAATAAGACAGTACAGAATATGCATTGTTTTAGTCTTCATGGGGTGGTGGTGACTGCTTACCATTCTTTCCTACGACAGGCTTTGATAGAGGAAAGAGGAAAAAGTTTTCAAGACTTGATTATTTGGACTGAGCTACTGCAGAACTAAAATAAAAAGTCAGAGGAAAGACACTGCCTATGTTACTTATCAAGTGGGACTAATCTTATTAGAAACAGTGTCCTGGTGTCATAGACAGTGACATGAAAACAAAGTGTAAGTAGTCCAGCAAGACAATTCTCTTTTGAAGAAAAGGTGTGCCAAAACCCAAACCAGGCTAGCAAGCATACTAGGTACAAGGTCTTCTCTTCCATCTTTAATCCCTGACTTAGGTGATGGACTGTGTTTCACCCTATTGATGGGAGCTTGACTTCATAATCTGATGTGATTAGTCATCAGCCCCAAGGAGAAGGGGAAGGTCCAGGAAAGCGTTGCTGGGCTAGCTTGCTACCTTCAATAGAAAAAAAACCAAATCTCTCGCCATACTGACTGTGCTTTGTGTGTTTAGTTGAGCAAGCCAGACTTACATACTAAATATATAAAAATCCCCACCTAAAAGTTGGAGTGGCTTGGTTTTCCCTTGTAAAATTCTGATAATAGCTCAGATGATTTCTTCTTTCAGAATAGGGCTACTTTGGATCAACGAAGCAGGTTTCTCGGGCTGATTGAGCAAAGTGTGTTTGTGTTTGTGGTGTTTTCACGGGTAAAAAAAGCTTAGGAATAATAATTTTGAATTAACAGAAAAGCCAGGGGAGACTTGATTGGTCTCTTCTCAAAGCAGAAAGTTCTTCCCAAAGTGTGTGTGTGTGTTACACACCTTACTGAAGCAAAGACACCAGTGTGTACCCAGAAGGTGTCTCCTTACATTTTATTTTATTATTATTTATTTGTTTGTTTTTTGAGACAGGGTTTTTCTATGTGGTTTTAGTGCCTGTCCTGGATCTCGCTCTATAGACCAGGCTGGCCTCGAACTCACAGAGATCTCTTTGGCTCTGCCTCCTGAGTGCTGGGATTAAAGGCGTGTGCCACCACGCCCAGCACATTTTATTTTTTAAAGCATAGTGTAAATACTGTCTTTGAAACCTCAGTCTTGACTTTAGCTGTCAAGTTAAGGAAACCATTCACAAGAAGAGTCCTGAAAGGATCTTCTGTCCATGATGAAGGACTATTTTTTATTCCCTGTAAACCCCCATTTTGTGTACAGCTTTTTCTGACAGTTTAGAGTTCATTCCTGAGGAAGTGCTTCTACTGTGGGTTCCTTAGTAGGTATTTCCTGACAGCTGCAAGGAGTTGCTCCCATTGTGGCTGCCTGCAGCCTCTTCCTGTCTGAACTCTCTTCTCACTTAAACAAGTCTTTTCCCTTTCATCTCTAACAAACATCTCTTACTATGTGGTAAGAAATGATATCCCATATTTTTACATGTTTATTACTGTAATAGATACTTGCGAAAGTAAAGTTATAAAGACAAAACAAAAACAACAACAATAAAAAACCCAACCAAACAAAAACAGAACAAAACAAAAATACTCAAAATTCAAAATTCCCAAACGAACCCCTGATTCTGATTTCATTCCTGTTCTGATTAGATCTGTAGGCTGCGACTAGGGTTAGGTGTTGGTACTGTAAACTGTACCTTTTAATTTAAATTGACATAGCTATAGCTTATTTTAAGAAAAAAATTGACCCACTCTGTTGTCTCACTAGTCTGATTTTGTTTTGGGGCAAGTTCTCTTCCACTGATCCAATGCTGAGCTTGGGCACAGGGGCTGGGCTGAAAGCACAGGTTACAGGGATCACATAAATTGTATCTAGGACAGAGGAAGTGGCTATTTAGAAGTCTTGTCTAAACAGTGGGAAGTGGGAAAGGAATGATGTTAATGGCAGTGTCTGGATACTTTGTACAAACTAAGTGTCTCAAGTAAACTAGGCCACAAGCTTGTCTTAGTGATAGAATTAATATGATCATGGGAACAATGCTAAGGAACTCCAGCATTAATTAATGAAGCTTGGCAGTCAGGTGAGTGAATGGGCAACCCTGGTGAGAAGGCACAGGCTCCTGTTAACTCCTGTCCTACAAAGATACCTACAGATGGGATATTTCTCAGTCCTTCTGTTCCTACTCTGGTACCTTTTAGTCCTCATTAGTGTATAAAAAGCTAGACCTGAACAAAAGCCTTGACGTTTACAATGTCCTTTGATCCTTTACAATCTTATATACCCTGTAATTAATTTTCCTTTCTTCTCTTTCACCTCATAATTAATGCCACCACATTTTAACTTTTTCATTGGTGTCCACCAGAGTCATGTGCAGGGTTAAGAGGGTGAGTCAATTTAACAGCATTGTTTTTCTTTCAAACGCAAGCTTGGGCTTGGCTAGGTGTAGGTGCTGGGAAAATTTGGTTCAGCAAATCATTTCCAAGTGTAAATGTGGAAATGAACATAGAGTAACAGATCACACAGCTAGCCATGCATGCCTACTTTATAATGTATTTTTGTCTTACTTACTTTTCTAAGTGCTTTATTAATTAAGCACTAAAGAGTGCTTGTAGCTGGAGTTTTCTCCAGTCCTGCCTGGCCCACGGTCAGGACAAATCTCTCTCACTCTCCAGTCCCAAAGCTGCTCAGATACAACTGAGTAAACACACAGACAGTTACATTGCTTACAAACTGTATGGCTGCAGCAGGCTTCTTGTTATCTAGTTCTTACATCTTAAATTAACCCATTTCTATTCAGCTCTAAGTTGCCACGGGGCTCGTGGCCTACCAGTATCTTAACATCTTCTCATGGCGGCGGCTGGCAGTGTCTCTCTGCCTCAGCCTTCCACTTCCCAGAATTCTCTTCTCTGCGTGTCCCGCCTATCCTTCCTGCCTGGCTACTGGCCAATCAGCATTTTATTTATACAAAATGATATCCGCAGCAAGTGCTAACTATGTTATTTTCCTAAAAATTCTTTTCCTTATTTCCACTTATGTATTCCTTACTCATGTGTACATTAATGTCTTTCTTAATTATAACTTTCAACATTGGGGCACTTATGAAATGATATTCTCATTTTTTTAAAGATTTATTTATTTATTATGTATACAATGTTCTGTCTGCATGTGTCACTGCAGACCAGAAGAGGGCACCAGATCTCATTAAAGGTGGTTGTGAGTCACCATGTGGTTGCTGGGAATTGAACTCAGAAGCTTTGGAAGAGCAGTCAGTGCTCTTAACCACTGAGCCATCTCTCCAGCCCTCCATGTTTATTTTTACTTAAAATTTTTATTGAATTAATTGATTCATATGCATTTACTATGTCCAGATTTCATGAACCCTTTCCTAACTTCTCCACCTATCATACATTATTGCATTCAGGATATTGACATGATTATATTGATGCATCAAATGTTCTGATTGTACTGTTCTTTTGTGTGCTCTTCTTGGAGTGTGCTTAGTTCTAGAATGTTCCTCACATAAAAGACTTGTACCCTCACCATTCAAGTACAGGTAATATTGAACTTCTGCCTATACCAGACGTTTTTTTGGGGGTGGGGGAGCGGCACAAACAGCTCCCAAATCATGACACAAAGACCTATTAGTTATGAGTGCTTGGCCTACCTTAAGCTCATTTCAGGTTAGCTCTTTTAACTTAAGCTGTTTCTCTTTATTTACCTTTTGCTTTGGGGCTTTTAGCTTTTCTTTCCTTCAGTGTATCTTACGCTCACTATTTCTCGGGGCTGTTGGCTGTTGGCTGCCTGACTTCTGGCCCTGGCTGTCTCCCTTGTTCTCTCCTCCTCCTTCTCTCATTATTCCTTTGAGCCTAGATTTTTCCTCCTGTCTGTTCTTTCTGCCCACCAGCCCCATCTATCCTTTCTCTCCTTCGCTATTGGCTGTTAAGTTTCTTATTAGACCAATCAGTGCCTTAGGCAGGCAAGATGATACGAATGCAACACATCTTTACATAGTTAAACATGCATCCTTACATCATTAAACAAATGCAGCATAAACAATTTTAACACACCTTTACATAGTTAATGTAATATTACACAGCATAAACAAATGTAATACCTCTTTGCCACAATATCTGCCCCACCAAATTTTCCTCTTGGTGCCTTATGTGACTTTGCTCACTTCTCCTGTCCCTGTCACCTCTAAAGCCATGTTTTAACTGACCTCTTAATTTCTAAAACTGTACAGCTTAGCTATAGGTGATCTTTGACTTTGCATTTCTTATGTGTTTCAAACAATTGTTTTCTATAGTTTATTATTATTTTTTATTAAAAGGCTGAGAATATAATGAAGACTATTGACTGCATGAGGAGCAATTCAGGATAAAGTAGTATTTCTTTGTGTTTTGGGATCTATGGAGATGATTACTCTTCATTATTTGTATTAATTAAATCAACCCAGACCTAATTAAGTGGTTCGGATTACAGCAGACTAAAAACAAAAAGTGTATGGGTCAGAAATATGGACCAAATTGACTTTTTCTCCCATGGATGCTTATGTGGACCCTTGGAGTATAACATTTAAAGAACAAAGTATAGATGTGGAGTCATACAGCCTAGAAATGTACTTTGTCTTGGGCCTGTCCTCTCGTCATGATGGACCAACTCTGCTAATCCAGTTATTTCAGGCTTTATTGAAGATCTTTAACCTAGGCTTACTTATGAGGGCTAGGAAAAAAGTAGGTGCTCAGAAAGCAATAAAACACCCTGGGAACTTGGTGTGATCTTCTCAAGGGACCTATGTATAGACTTTGGGTATGGTTTGAGGTTCCAGTCTTATCCAGTCTACCTGAGGTTGAGGGGCACCTTGTAGAATTGCCATTTACAATGTACAATCTAACCCCAGGGGTACAGGAAGCTAAGACATGCTTCCTGTGCACAGTTTTATTTGAAATTCTCAGGTAACATCTGAGGAAAGGATTGAGACTCTCCCCAAAGTCATGTGCATTCAGGCTGTATGCCTGGGTCACTGCTGTTTTAACATAAAATATCTGTCCATTGAAGGAATATTGACTCTGTCAGCAGCCTGAATGGCAAATGTTAACTGTGTGGGAGTTCTTGATCTCAGCTGGTGAAGGGCATCAGTCAGACTCCTGGTGAGTTTCCTTTTCCCCTCTTGTCCCCACAGTTTCCTGCCATTTTGTCATACCTCAGTTTGACATATGATTCAAAGAAGTTTTTCCAGTTGTCCCAAATTGCAACATTTTGGTTATGTGGCTTTTCAGCTCATTTGTCCTAGAAGAAAGGAAATAAGCAAAATCAATATTATTTTTTTATTGTCTAATTTTTTATAATTTAATTTAATTTTACATATCAGCCATGGGCTCCCCTGTCCTCCACCCTCTTGCCTGCACCCCACCTTCCCCCCAGCCCACCCCCTATTCCCATCTACTCCAGGGCAAAGACTCCCCTGGGGATTCAGCTCAGCCTGGTAGATTCAGTCCAGGCAGGTCCAGTCCCCTCCTCCCAGGCTGAGCAAAGTGTCCCTTTGTAAACCCCAGGTTCCAAAAAGCCAGCTCATGCATTAAGGACAGGTCTGGGTCCCACTGCCTAAAGGCCTCCCAACAGTTCAAGCTAATCAACTGTCTCACTTATCCGGAGGGCCTGATCCACTTGGGGGTTCCTCAGCTATTGGTTCATAGTTGATGTGTTTCCACTAGTTTGGCTATTTGTCCCTGTGCTTTTTCCAATCATGGTCTCAACATCTCTCACTCATACTGATACTCTTGCTGATGGGATTCTTGGAGCTCCACCTGGGGCCTGGCCATGTATCTCTGCATCCACTTCCATCAGTTATTAGATGAGAGTTCTAGCATGCCAGTTAGGGTGTTTGGCCATCTGATCACCAGACTAGATCTGTTTGGGCTTTCTCTCCACCATTGTCATTAGTCTACAGCAGAGGTATCTTTGTGGATTTCTGGGGACCTCTTGAAACTGAGAAGCTTTTGTAGAGCAAGGGAGACAGTCAATAAGACAAAGTGACAGCCTTACAGAATGGGAAAAAGGTCTTCACCAACCCCACATCTGACAGAGTGCTGATATCCAGAATATATAAATAACTCTAGAAATTAGACATCAAAATGCCCAACAGTCCAATTAAGAAATGGGCTATAGAACTAAATAGAGAATTTTCAACAGAAGAAGCTCAAATGACTGAAAGACATTTAAGGAATTGCCAACATCCCTAATTATCTGGGAAATGCAAATCAAAACGACTCTGAGATACCACCTTACACCTGTCAGATTGGCTAAGATCAAAAACACTGAAGACAGCTTATGCTGGAGAGGATGTGGAGCAAGGGGAACTCTCCTCCACTGCTGGTGGGAATGCAAGCTTGTATAGCCACTTTGGAAATCAATATGGTGCTTCCTTAGAAAATTGGAAATCCATCTCTCCCAAGACCCATCTATACCACTCTTGGACATATACCCAAGGAATGCTCAATCATACCACAAGGGCATTTGCTCAGCTATGTTCATATCAGCATTGTTTGTAATAGCCAGAACCTGGAAACAACCTAGATGCCCTTCAACTGAAGAATGGATAAAGAAAATGTGGTACATATACATAATGGAGTACTACTCATCAGAGAAAAACAATGACCTCATGAGGTTTGCAAGCAAATGGATGGATCTAGAAAAAATCATCATGAGGTAACCCAGACTCAGAAAGATAAGCATGGTATGTACTCACTCATAGGAAGATACTAGATGTAAAACAAAGATGACTAGACTGCTACACAACTCCAGGGAGGCTACCTAGAAAACGGGACCGTAAGAAAGATGCAAGGATCACCCAATGACAGAGAAATGGATGAGATCTAGATGAACAACCTGGAAGTGAGAGGGGGTAATGAAGGGCAAGGTTAGCAGTCAAGAGAGCTTAGGGGAGCAGGTGATCCCAGCTGGATCAAGAACAGAGTGGGAGAACAAGGAATAACAAACCATGATAATTGAAGACCACATGAGAATAGGAACAATCAATATTCTTTACAGTCAGCCCTTTATGACATAAGGAGGGTAGATGATGTCTGGTCTGTCTTTTATCCTCAGGGGGTAACTGGATAAATCATGCTCTGACATATATATTTAGTGATGGTGGGACTGGGCATTATTTCTAACAGTTTTCATTATCCACCACCTTTGTAGGTCAGTATTTTCTTTATTCATTGGTCAGAGAAAAGATTTTTTTTTTCTTTTTTGAGTAGCTGCATCATGCACTTATTACTGGCAGGAGATTTTATATCTAGCTGTGTATAGAGCCCATCTGATCCAATTGATTTTACAGTCAGAGTGCCAACATTTCTCAACAGACTCAGAAAAAAGCTGCCAGGGCTGACCTATTATGAGGGATCACTGCAGTTTGTCTTCTATGCACTTTTCCCATTGTGCCTTTCTATTCTTAGTGCCATGTGGGACTGCTTTAATGACGTATTATAAAGGCAGTGGATTGTATAGCATGTCTCAGGGCACTGTATTGTATGGTGGCAATGGGCTGATGAGCCTCGAGCTCTGGCTCTGCTGAGAGTATTGTGGCGGGAATTCTTTCAGATCATCTTTTCTTTGTAATGTGCCCAAGTTCACTACTTGTGCTATATAATATATGTTAAAAATATATATTTCTTAGATGGGGTCTTACCCTGCAGCCCAGGCTGGCAAAGAACTCACTTTGTAGTCCTAGTTGTCCTTGGACTCTCTGCAATCCTCATGACTTCAGCCCCCACCCCCAGTACTGGATTTTCAACCTGAGCTGCTGTGCCCAGCTGCCAGTAGTTATTCTTGCCTGATGTAAAATGGCTTCTTTACATTTGTAGCTATTTTATTAAATATTGTAAGGAAATGATTTATAATAACACACATTTGATATAATATGCCTTATTTTATTCTTGGTTTAAGGTCTGTTTGATGCAGGAAAGAATGCTTGCCTTTGGTGGGAGTGCCATAGACATTTGTAGATGGCTTTTTGAGCAAGTGAATGAGAGTACTTGAGTTACTATATTTATTATGATGCAGACGGTGGCTGCCACATCCAGCACTGCTGGGTCTGTAGAAGAACTATGGTAGCTCTTAGGAGCATAGTTATCCCAGTACCTCTTAGCATAGATGTAGATGACTGTGTGTTCTTTAAGGATGTCACAGGTTTCCAGACTCTAACTCACATACACTAACAGCACTCTGTGGTCACAATTGAACTTGGCTTCTACCCATTAATAGAGCACATTTATGAGTCTACAATGGCTATCATAATCTCCTAGCGTTACATTGGAAGAAAGGAACCGTGTTCTAGTCTCTACACTTGACTAATACTACATCTGGAGAGCTGTGCATCACATTTGATTCTCATATAGTCCTGAGGTATTATAGAACCTATCTTGCTGTTGGGGAAACAGATTGACAGAGGCTATGAAAATACTCATTCAATCTATCTTGAATGGGCTGAAATGAGTTTTCTAGAGGGAGACTCTGAAGCTATACAGCCAGGTAATGGTGAGCTCTTGCCATCTGCTTCTGATGTAGAACCTGCTCCCTGTGACAATGACAGTTCCATCTCTGCTTTGTGCTGTTTCTTCCCCCTGCCACTTATGCCTTTTCTAAACTCTGAGAGTGATGCTTTTGGTAAGAATGTCTGCAACCTCAACTGTAGATTGGAATTAGCCACAAACACTTTACCTGCCCTTGCCATCAAGTATTAAACTCTGTTTTCCCCTTCTTCTTGAGTCCAGGAGGTAAAGTTGTGTCTTCCTTTGACCTATGTTGTGAGATATACTAGTTCTTAGCCTTGGCTTTGAAATACCTGTCAGTTTCTACTTTCAGTTTCTTGGTCCCTTGAATTTACCTTGAACATGGCTCACCACCTTCCTAGAGTTCACACAAGGAGCTAGAAAGAAGCCTGGTTAGCTGGCAGTGTCCTCCTCCTCTCCCTATCTCAGTTCTAACTCAGTAGACGAATTTCTAAACAGTCTTAGTAAATAAGAAACACAGAGTCAAATACAGAGGAAATAGCCAAAGAGATCAGAGCAATAGCCATGACTAGATTTAGCTTACCACCAGTAGTAGCTTCCCCAGAGAGCTCTTCTTTCTGTGTGTCTTGTGTTTTTATTGCTTTCCTATCTGCCTTCTCATTGGCTCTAAGATGAGCCACCTGACTTCCTCGTCATTGCCTGTCTATACAGACCTCCAGGTCTCTATGGCTGGTGCTGGCATTAAAGGCATGGGCTTGGCTGTGTCCTTGATCACACAGAGACTCTGCCTGCCATGTGATCAGATTAAGGGCCTGTGCTACCACCACCGGACTTCTGCTTAATGGCTATTTGACCTCTGATCTCCAGGCAACTTTATTTATCAACATACAAATAAAATATCACATTTCATCCCAAATAAAATATCACCACATAACTCAGTGGTGACAGTGGAACCTCTTTGGATTCCAGTCTTGGCCAATGCTCCAGGAGAAAGACCTACATTGTACCAGGAACACAGAACAGAGTCCCTTATGTAGGTTCTTGGTCTCATAGATAAAAGATTTTTTAAATGAACACAGAAAGAAACTTGAGGACAATTTTACTGACGTTTGAGAGGGAATGGGAAACTCAAAAGGTAGGCACGCTGAAGGTCTAGGCAGTGGCTAGAGGAAGAGACAATGAGAAAAACAAAGTCTTGCATTTGGAGTAGAAAAACAGACTCATCAGTTCATTCTGTGTGTGGCTGCACAGGGTGGGTGAGGCTTCAGAGAGAGAGAGAGAGAGAGAGAGAGAGAGAGAGAGAGAGAGAGAGAGAGAGAGAGACAGAGAGAGAGACAGAGACAGACAGAGACAGACAGACAGACAGACAGACAGAGACAAAGAAAGAGGAGTGGAGGAAGTGTGAGGGGAGAAAGAACAGTGCCTGGAGTGCCAGAGCCAGCTCAGGCTTGCAAAGGAGGTGTAGGATTTTGGTCACTGTCTGCAAAAGGGGGAAATGGACAGGTTACTCTCTTTGAGTGAGAAAAGTGACCAGGATTGGCAGTGAGGATCTGCAAACAGCTGCACCAGAGTTGGGGCTGCTGGGGTCTGTAAATGTGATAGCTCATTAAGTAGCTGGTTTTCCCACCCATCTGCTTAACTTGAATATATTAGAGGGGTGTTTTCCTGCTCAGTAACTGACAGGTTCATTTGAATTAAGGGAAGGGGTAATTGTTTGTTTGGCATTGTTATAATCTTTCAGAGAATTAGAATGCCAAGTTCCTGCCCAGGACCCAGAAATATTTTTGTTGTTGTTGTTGTTGTTAAAAAAATTCATGTAATGGAGTAGTATAAAATGACTTAGAGGAAACAAGATATTAGTCTACAAAATATCAGTGCTTTCCCAGGAAGTTGCCCTTCCTTACCAGGCCTCGACAAACATTGTTTCCTTCACACTCTCACCCCTGTTCCAGATCTTTAGGGCAATCAAGATGCTTCCTCCCCTTCATATGGTGTTTTCTAGGGAGGCAAATTGGGATGTTTTTGCATTTCTGAAAACGAGTTTATCATTGAGGAAAGGGAATGTGGAGTCCAAAACTGATTATAAAGACTCTGCCTTCAAGCCCACAAAAAGTGGAGCTAGCTAGCTAAAAGGTGTCATCAACAGAAACACCAGACAAACAGATTCACCCAGATTGTGGTCATTAGTGAATACGCAGTTGCTACTGCAAGCCTTGAAGTGTGGGGTTCTTTGGTAAGTAGAAATGTCTGGATATCCACTGACTTTTGGTGTTGGCTTTGTACTCAAAAGTTATGCCTGGGTTAGCTGAGACTTGAAGAAAATCAAGAGTCTAGTTTCTATATGTGGGATATGTAGTGTTAAAAGCATATAACTAAAGATTCAAGTCATAGGAAAAATTAATTGTAATGTTTGGAAGCCTATTTTGTAAGAAGAGTATGGTGTATTTGAGACTTCAAATTGTTTAAGAAGCAGCATATGGATAAATACACCAAGTTCAGAGAACTTTACCCTTTAGAAGAACATGCTTCTCAGAAAACCTGAAGTAGCAGGCCACATCAGACAGATCTTTTCCCAGCCGGTGACTGAACATAAAGTCTGGGCCTGGTGATCTCTGGTAATGTTGGACTTGGATGGGTTGTCCTCTTGAGAATTCTGTGACTCCGAGGCCTTCACTGCTATTTAGCCCAGGGTGTGGTCCCCTTCTTCTCTCTGATGTCCCTTCACTGTACCAGCACAGCACTGTTTACTCCCTTTCCACCTTTCACAGTGTTGCTCTCTCAAAGATCGTCCTTGTCTCTATTTGGGCTAGGCTTCAGCTTCTTCCAGGACTCTAGTTTCTTTCAGTTGAGAAAACTCACTTGACAAAAACCTTCTTCCAGCTCTGCAGAGTGCTCATATTATGATCCAAACCTGATCCACTCATCTCACATTCTGAGAAAATTAAATGAGGTTCACAACCTGAGATATGTTTTGAGATGGGGAAGGAACTCATTAAATCATGAATTTCACTACTTGGAAAATCTGATTCATCTAAAAATTGCAAAAGCACATTCATGTTATAACTACTTCCTAGTATTTGCATCTATGTTTATAGACATTTGTGTCTAAAATTAGCACAGAGGGATAGAGATGCCACAGTGACCAGTAAGAGACTACATTTAAATTATGCTACTGGAAACACATATGCTTGCTGATGAAGCAGCTAGCACTGGAGATGATTAAAGAGAAAGATACTGAACACTTTTACCTATGCTGTTTATTGTATTTTGGAAAGAAATACTTCATCTTGTTTTTTTCACTTGTATTAGAGTAGTATGCACAATGTCCCCAGCTCTTGGATGTTTAGCAAATAATAACAGAGAAAATGATAATCTGCTTTCACATATGTGTTATGTTACACTTCAATGTATGGTCATTCTAGAAACAATTAAAATGTGCTGAAATTTACTTAATGATTTTGAATATTTACAACAGAGTTCGTTATGTTTTCTCCATCATGTGATTCTATGATTTGTAATGAAAGCAAATACTTTGAAGGTTTGAAGTCAGAATGTCAGAAAATATGGTGCAAGCCAACCTGAGACTCCTGTATTTCCTGTGTTTACACAGCAGGTAAAGCCAGAGCAAGGATATCTAGCCAGAGGGAACACTTCTAAAAGTCATCTTTACTGATACCTTATTATCTGCTACCTATCATAATCATTCCTATGTAAAGGATCTCAGCAGTTAGAAGAATCCGACTAGTTGGAGACTTTGTTTTCATTTTACACATGAGGTTTGTGATATTAGACAGGCCAAATAATTTGAGAAGTACTGTGTTTCATCTTAAGGATGTTGAAGCATTGAGTTTCTGGTTTTAGTCCAGCTCTGGCTCACTTGTGAGATGCATGCTCCCTGGCTCACTGTGTGACTGTACCCTTTGCTCACCCCGTTTCTGTTCCAGTGCCTTTCTGTCTGTCACCTTCCTTGGCTGTGCTCTCAGTTCCTTGAGAGCAGGAAGCACCATGCCTCTGTGGTCCAGTCCTGGCCTGGGGGTGCTCCATGGACAGGGTAGCAGCGGGGAGAGGATTCTTATACTTCCAAGTGTGTCATCACCACTGTTTGTATCCTGAGTGCTGCCACCAGAGCCTGCCCTGATGCTGCCATGTCTGTGCTGATGACGGTCAGGCCCTCACTGTCTTGGGGTGGGCGACTCTATAGATGAACAGTTGCTTTTTGATTCATGTACTGGTTACCTGAGGTCCTTTGTCTCAGAACCTAGGCTTCAGGCCAGGGATCCTTGACAGAAGACAACCCGAGGCCTGTTTCATCCCTGGCATCTGGGGCACTGGCCTGGAACCAAAGTGTGCCCCTCAGCTTTCCTTTTCTCTTTAGAGCATTCCTTTTCCAGAAGCTCTTTGTCCTGATGTAAAATACCCACGAGCCCTAGAAACTGGACTGTAAACACTTGAGACCAAGAAAGAATGTTCTTAGTCTTAATGTGGAATCCATGCCTCATTTAACATTTTAGTTTGAAAGAATTAATAGTGAGCCCTTGAATTTTATAATCATGAATGGATACAAATTTATGAGTATCAGCAGGAATCAAACCATAATAATTAGTAAAAAGTCAAAATATAGAATTTGACATCAAGCAAGGGTGACTTAGGTGTGGTTTTGTAAAACATAAATAAATAAACACATACATAAAGAAGTGACTAGAGTGTAGAAAGCCGAATAGTCTTTTCAAGTCCCATCAATTATTTATGTGCTTCTTATAAAAAGGCTTAAAGGGCCAGGGTGATCTTGTTGGTCAGGGTGGTTTTATATTTTTCTCAAAATCCTTAATCATTTGAAAGGCAGCTTGCCAGCACTGAGAAGGAGCAATGTATTTGTGAATCTCTACCTTATTAAGGACAAATAAAATAAGGACTCTTTAGTGGAAAGCAAAAGCCTGTTTGAGTTTTTTAATTGAGAAAACATATGAGGGAAGAAAACTCTTAAGTTCCATGCTAGATCCTTTCCTCCCCCATTTTCTGTTTTTAAAATTACATCCCAGGGGCCTATTAAGGGAAAGAGAGTGGGGCAGAGACCCTGGCCAATGTCATCACATGGAAGGCAGATTTTTCTTTAAGTTACTGTCATTGATTTTCCTGTTGTTAGAACAATAAAAAGATGTTTCCTTCCAATGACAACAATAGTATTTGTATGTTTTTATTTTTATTTTTTTAAATGAACAATATGGGGGTTTGAAGTAATGTATAGACTTAAACAGGATGACCTTCCTGATTTCCCAAATGTATAGACTTTTAGGATTCATTTGCATCTAGGACTATGAAAAAAGTTTCAACACATTACACAAGAAATAAAAGTTCATCAATGTGCATTGTGACTTTTGTTAAGTATTTGTATAAAGTTATCCCAACATGTTACAAGCTGTACATGTGTATCTTTGTGTGAATGTATATTTAGTGTGCATATTTATTTTTAATTTTCTTCTTTGCTATCATTTGTGAAGTTTTTTTTTTTTTTTAATTTTAAAGCAGTGCAGAGATTTTTTTTTTTTTTTTTTTTGTGTGTGTGTGTGTGTGTGTGTGTGTGTGTGTGTGGTCATCTTACTGTTTCGATCTGCCTTGCTTTTAATTCTTAATGAGAGCCCATGTCTCCTGTCCTCACATGAAGATACCGATGCTCTCTTAATGTAGTCAGACTGTAGAGTAAAAGCTGTGAAGTTTTAGGCTGGCAAATGTCACGTGGGAGCCTGTGTATTAGGAGTGTTCTGGTGGAAGCTCCAACTCAGCCTCTGGCACCCTGGTATCCCTGCACCCAAAGAGTCTGGAATGTTCTGATGGAAACCCCACCTCTCTGCCCAGACACTCCTCCCCAGAAAGTCCCACCAAACACGGCTCCTTCCCCAGAGATGCTCTAAACCACTCCCACAGGGTACTTAAACTGCACCCCAGAAAACAGACATGTAGTTTTCAGTCTGTATTCCTCAACTTCTCTCTGGGAAGCTGGAGAATTACCTGGGAGTGCTTTACCCAGTAATCCAGGGCTTTTTCTAATTCGATCTGATTTGGATTGCTGCGTTCGTGTACAGGCTTATCAGCGTGCAAAAACTTTTCATCTGGAGGTCCCACTGAGGGGCCTGATTTTTTTCCCCATTGGCCTGGGGCTGCATGGTGGGAAAACACTCTTCTCCCTGACACCTGCTCTCTGCCAGACTAAGAGTGGCTTTCAACTGGGTAAGTTGTCCTTTCCAAGTCATTGTCCAGAGGCCCAGAGCCTCCTCTGATTTTCGGGGGTGTCCTGCCAAAGACACAGTCACACCAGGCCCCCAACCCATTCCAAAGCAAAGACCTGCCTTTGGGACCTCTTCTTCAGAAGATGTTCTATTGAAGGGATTTTCCTACACACCCCCTTTTTGAACCAAGGCCTACCACAATGGATGCATTGAGCTTGGCTTCATGTTCCAGCACAGACTTGTGAAATGGGCACCTGCCATTCCAAGCTGGATCCCTAAATGCCTGTGAGATGCCTTGTATAAAATCTATTCAGATTGGGGCTATCTGATACCATCTGTCCTGAAAGCTTGACTTCTCTGAGCACTAAGTCCTGGCCACAATATGCTCTTGATAACCAGTCAAGATGGCCTCTGGAGGGAATCTTAGAATTTCCCATCCTCCGAGATCTGGAAAATTTTGTTTGGCATGGAGATCAGTGGACAGAACTGCCTTATGTTCATGGGTTTTGGGTTCTGCATGCCCACCTTACCTATAGCAGCCAATGTCTCATAGCACCAGTCTTGTTGGCTAGGGCCATGGCACCTCCAGACTCCCACCTATCTGAGAACTGAGACCCTTAAAATTCTGCCCTGACTATGGCACCTGAGACACGGGTCCCTCCCCCACTTCCCTGAACTCTACCTACAGGGATTCATGTTCCATTCACTGGCCAACATTCCTCATGTTCCTCCCTCTATCCATCCTTCCACTTCCCTCTCCCTCCAGGAAGAAGTTTGAAGACCAAATTCCTCCTCCTTACCCACCTTCCTGTCCTCCCCTCTTTCCCACTGATCCCCCTGTCTCCTAATGCCTCAACCTACATTCTAGTCCCCTTCTTCATACTGGCCTAGCACCCCTGAATCTTCCCCGGTTTCTTCTTGGACTCTTGCCCTCCTCTGGTAGGTAGTTGGAGCTGATGGAATTGTCCAAGTCCATCTACCCTTCCCTCTTCAGGACTTCACAAATAGAGAAGCAATTGTGTTCCTTCTCTGCTAATCCTTCTGTTTATATCAAGGAGTTCTGTTATCTGTCCCAGGCCTACAATCTGACCTGGCATGACCTTTATGTGATCCAGGCCTCTACTCTTATTCCTAAGGAACGAACTTGATTTGGGATAGCAGCTAGGCAGTAGCAGACCAAACCCACCTAGTGGAAAATATGGTCCCTGTGGGTGATATGGTGGTGCCAGCTACAGAGCCCTACTGAGGTTGCCAGCCAGGTCACAATGGCTGCCAGAGAAGAGACCTCATGGTTCATTGCCTCCTCAAAGCCTGGATTCTGGAGATCTGCATGCCCCTGTGGGGGCTCTTTCTCTATGCCATGCCACAGAGGTCCAGCATCATTAACACCGGCATCTGAGACTCTTCCAGTCTTTGAACTCCTCACCCTGGTGGAAGGCTGATTTGGCCTAGACTTGGTGACTCCCATTGCCATCTCAGAGCCTAGGGTGATGATGCAGGTAGTAGGTCCATTCCTCCTGCCTGACCTGCCAAACCCAATCTATAGGGGGCCCTCCAGATGTCAGTCTCTGCACTAGCTTAAAGAACACCAACTGGGTGAGGATTAGCAGATGTGGTGGCCCAAATACTCCTGGAACACAACATTCCTAGAATTGGCCTGCCACAGACCATACAAACAGACAGTGGGCCAGCCTTCACTTCCAGGGCCCTGGAGCTCATGTCGGAAGCTCTAACCATTTCCTGGAAGCTACACATTCCTTAAACAACAGCTCATCAAGCTTTCTATTGAACTCAGGTTATCTTGGCCCTCCCTTCTCCTCTACTCACACCTCCTGCTGAATGTGAGCCCACCAATTCCTGACTCTCTCCTTCCCCACTTTGCCCCATTCCCAGAGGAAGTAGCCAGACTTAAACTGTCATTCCTATACCCAAAGAGTGACATTGGTATATCCAAAGAGTCTGGAATGATGTAATGGAAGCTCCACCTCTCTGCCCAGACGCTGTCTCCCAGAAAGTCCTGCCAAACATGGCTCCTCCTCCATAGATGCTCAAGATCACTTCCACAGGGTATTTAAACTACACCCTAGAAAATAGACATGTGGTTTTCTGTCTCTCTTTCACAACTCCTGTCTGAGGGGCTGGAAAATCACCTTGGGAATGCTTTACCCATTATAAACTGGGGCTTTTTCTAATTCAGTCTGATTTGGTCTGATTTGGATTGCTGTGTCCAAAGGGAGGCTTATCAGGGTGCAAAATCTTTTCAAGGAGTACTTACTCATCAGTCATTCACAGTCAGTGTTTTCACTCCTTGTACGATAGGAAGTGTTTGTGCTGAGTTTCACATTCCTTTCTCACATAGATGTTTCTGTTATACTACAAACATTACAGTAAAAGGAATTTGAAAGTAGTTGGACTCGAAGTTAAATTGCTGTTTGAACAGAAGAACTGCTTTATTATGTAGATTAAAAATCAATTTTATCTTTACTGTACATACAATAGAAAACTGCTTCATGAGTTCTTGAGAAATTAGAACAAGATATAACAATAATTTGTAAAATAAATAAGAAAACCTTGAATTTTTTAGAGAGTCTTCGGAAACGTAAAGCTCAGAGCATCCTAGACTTCAAATCGGCTTACTAATTTTAGACTGAAGTATACCAAAGGAACTTTTTTTCCCCTGAATTTATTAAACTGTAAAGAGGGACGTTTATATTGGGAAATAATGGCAGGACCTTAATGATGAGGAGTTCACTGAAA
This sequence comes from Onychomys torridus, assembly GCF_903995425.1. Classification (NCBI taxonomy): domain Eukaryota; kingdom Metazoa; phylum Chordata; class Mammalia; order Rodentia; family Cricetidae; genus Onychomys; species Onychomys torridus. The sequence continues at coordinate 17,356,304 of NC_050445.1, forward strand.
GCCTAGACTGTAACAAGAGAAGCCTCCTTGGTTCCCAGAGCAAGGGTAGCTGTCAAGCTCCAGCGTCTCCTTCTCCAGGAGCAGGTTTCCTGTAGAGTTTTTTTCCAGGGCAAGTTTCTTAACTATTGTCTCACTGAGCACTGCTAGTTAATATTCAACAGTTTTCTCCATCAAAAGCATGTGTCTTGCTCCCTAGAGTGTTGTTACAGTGACTGTCTGTTTATCAGATCCTTCAGGAGCAGAGGCAGAGTTGAGGGTGAGCCACTGGTAATGAGAACCTGCCTTGTTCCAGGTGCTGATAAGACAAGGGAAATGCTGTCAGAATGCATTGTTAAAAATATATATTTACTGTAGCTCAAAAAGTCGACCTTTTCTTTGAATCCGTTGTGCTTTGTATGACTTGAGTTGTTTATCTTGGATGATAGGAGCATGCCGGGTGGTGATATTTTGCTATGAACTCCAGGAGAGGTATGCCAGTGATCAGGTAGTTGGAGTGCCTACTCATCACCACCTCTGCTGGCTGCCTGATGTAAAGGTTTTCACATATTTCTTTTAGATTATAGCAAGTTCTAATGGAGGAAAACTGAAGGAGCCTTAGAACGTTGTCTTGCATTGTAAAAATGGTACTGAAGGGTTACTTGGCACAATTAACTTAGCCCACTGTGAAGTAATGTGGCCACCAACGTGTTCTAGGAAATACCATGCCTAAGGATGCAAATGCTGTCACTGCTTTTGTTCTTAACCCCAAAGTTTAAGATGTTGTTTTGTGTGCAATAGAGGTCTAAAAAGATAGTGCCCTGGAAGCCCCAGCTTCTGATGTTACCTTTTTACTTATTATGTTCATAGTTTTCTTGGAGAGTGATAACATCAATAAAAAAACACACTTTGGGGAGTTTTTCACACATTAGGAGACTGGCTTTGTGACTAATTACGAAGCAGTGCACTGACATCTCTGAAAGTGATGCTGGTTTTAAAGGCTCCAGCCAGAGATATTGATTATTCCTGTGACACTACTCATGTATTGCCCCTCAAGCATTGATCTTCGATGGAATCACAGGCACATTAAGGCAAAGGGGCTGCCACAGTTAGAAATAGGTTTCCTGGACCCCGATAGTAGGTTTCTCCACCGATGCAGTGAGCCAGATCAAGTGGAATTAGAAAAAGTAAAAGACCAGGTATATTCTGAGCAAAGCATCTCCAGGGTGACTCCTCCACTCCCAGAGGTATGGGGAAGGGGCAGGAGAAAAATCACATGGCCGATGTAAGGCAGGGTGCTTATGTACCCTGTAGGCACAGGGTGATGATGTATCTCCACAAACTGGGTTTGTGCCCAAGTATGGTACGCTTTGCAGGCAAGGTCTTCAGCAGCAAGCAGATTCAGGGGAGGGACTACCACAGCTGCCAGGAATTTGGAACTGGACACTTTGGTGGTTTTTCTGAGAGGGTTTTTTGGAGAGAGAGAAATGGGGCTGAGCTGGAAATTCCAGCTGAACCATTAGAAACTGAGGCTGAAGTCAATGCTAGTATCAGTACCAGCTTAGAGACTTGGTAATTTATGTGTAGGCAAGTTTTTCTTTTAAGTAAATTGTTTATATTTTATCCTTGGCTGTAGCTTATAATTGTCTCAAAATGTGAATTGTATCTGATTTGATACCAGATTTAGAAGATCTGTATTCTATATGTTCTGGTATGGAGATGGAAACCACATATTAGGTGAATGAGCATGTTAACAAGTCACCACGTTGATTAATAAAACAAATTCAGGTTAATCAAATAAATTGTAGACAAATCAGCAGATCTGAGGTTCTCTCTCTCTCTCTCTCTCTCTCTCTCTCTCTCTCTCTCTGTGTGTGTGTGTGTGTGTGTGTGTGTGTGTGTGTGTGTGTGTGTGTGTGTGTATCTTAGGCTGGCCTGGAACTCTTCTGTGAAACCCAGACTGGTCTCAACTACCTCAACCTCCTGAGATCTGGGGTTATACAAATGCACTTCCATACCCAGCACAAAGTTACCAGGCAATGAGAATGAGTGTATTGGACATATGGAAACCCATGTGGTACTTTAGGATACAGGAGTATGGAAGAACATACTTCAAATGGTGTTCAGAGCATTTGTAGAAGGCTCAATTCACCTGACTGAACATCAGAGAAGTATCTGGTTGAGAATCTGGTGGTGGTTTATTGTCACTGGGAAAGCTGGTGGCTAAGAGGTTAGGAGCTATGGGTGAGTTTGGGCAGCCATGCTAAAACCTCTGGGGGGGGGGGTCTGCAATGGACTTGGTGGCATTGCTGGTACATGGAGGTAGGGTTTGAGCTTCTGGCACACAGGTCCAATCAGGAATTCTGGCACTAGTGAGCATTTGACTATGAAAAGAGTCTTAGAAAACTTTTAATCAGGTTCTTCCTTCATGACTGGCAAAAGAACAATCCAATTTGAAACTCTGTGTCTTTGAGCAGATCTCAATAGAAGGTTTTTAAATCCACCTGCTGCCAGAACATAAAGGATAGAGCACCTCATCCTTCAATGATCCTCTAGCAACTTCTGCAGGGTAAGGCCACTGGAAAGAAGAAGTGCATTAGGAATTCTATTTGTGATTATAAGGCATTTATTTATTTATTTACCTATGCATTCAGAGATAGGTCTCAATTCATACCTGATCACTTTCCTTATTTCACAAGCTTGTTGTGGGTAATATTAGAGGTCAACTGAAGATTTTTACTTCCCCAAATGTGTCATATTGACTGTAGGTGCCCAAATTTTAGTCTGGTATACTTGTCTATTATGATTGGTCACATTATTATTGCTTTTAGTAGCTGAGCTTATGGCTATTTCCATTCTCTCACCACATTTTTCTAACATATGCTTTAGCTTCTGGTCACACAAAATGTGTGTGTGTGTCTGAGAGAGAGAGAGAGGGGGGGGGGGTTAAGGGATACATATATACCACATGATGCTTCTTTGGAGGCCAGAGGACAACCTGTGTAATTGGTTCTCCCCTTCCACCTTTAAGTAGGACCTGGGGCTCAAACTTAGGTTGTCAGTCTTGTGCAACAAGCACCTTTACCTGCCGAGTCATCTTGATAGCCCTAAGTATGTTCTTTAATGATGATCAGTGTCAATTGGCAGGGTCATAAACATTGATAGACTCCATTCTAATTAAAGTCATTTGTATTTCTTATTAATGAGTAAGGAAACTGCCCCCAGCATCTGAGCTAGAAATAGTACATCATCCATTTGCAGAGCTAAAGAGCTATATTGATTTTGGAGCAATGAGAAACATGCAAATGCTTCAATAACTGATATTTGCCAGGCTATTTTTCCTCTGCCATTGCTATCATTATCATGACATAGGTGAAAAAATTCAGTATTAGTCACTGTCTTCTGAGATGTTCTATAGATACTGTCTTATATATTTATAACAATGTACTGCCTTCATCATATTTTAGTAAGTCAACTATAATGCATATTTAGGAGACAGATAGATATACAGGTGTTTGGGCATCAGAAGTGTTGTTTAAAAAGCTTTGTACTAATTCAAATTCCTGGATAAAACTGTTTTGTTATCTCCAAAGCCATAGTGTGTAATGAATCTTTGATATTTATGTCTATTTTTACTTTAACTTATGAATTAGCATTGTCAAGCATGTATTTTCATGGCAGGCAAGACATGGAAGAATTTTATTTGAAATGGTTTATCCTTTGTTATGTTAGTGGTAAGCAAGCCATCCATGGAAGCGCTGCACTTGCTTTGACAGTTGACTTTCTTCTGTATTCTGTGCTTTATTTGAAAGAAGGGAGGGATTGTTAGTTTATTAGACATAGTAAAAAACTTCCACCTTGAATGGTTCTGACAGGTTTACAAAACTGCATGTTGCCAGACAGTGAGCACCAGTGAGTAAATGCTAAGTACATGTTTCTGCAGAACAAAAGAGAGTTGCTTCTTTAGAAACCCTTGTGTTCAGTGTGTCCCGACGGAGCAGTGGACAAGAAATGTGTAATGCTAAGAGGCTGCTGAACAAGAGTCCTCTAACATAATGGTGAAAGCTCCCAACAGAGATGTTAAGAGATATTATGGAACTTGTATTTCTCTACTGTGAATAGTGCAAAGTGTTCATCCTCCAGTGGATATAGGAGTAATAATGGATAATACTCACAACTTTAATGACTTTCTTATTTATAGATTTTTGAATTAGAGGTAATTTTTTTAATCATATTACCCAAAAATGTACAAACTGGATGCAAAGTGCAAAAACCCATTTATAACAGAAGTGTATGTGACAGAGATGGTATATTAACTTTATGTCACTGTAACAGAACACTCCAGGTGTTCAACTTATGAAAAGGTTTCTTTTGGATCACAGTTTTAGGATCACAGTTTATAATCACGTGGATCTATTGCTCTTAAGCCACTGGCATTGAGGGTAGGGAACGCATGGAAGCCCAACCTGGCCCATCACTGCTAGGAAACCATGAAGGTCTTGAAATCTCCATTAGAGGAAGGCCACTAATGTCAGATGTCTCACTCAGGTCATCCTCCCAATGTTCCCATTGGCTGTACAGTTCCTGGCACTGAGGGGGATGGGCACACAAATCTTTCTCTGGGCCACACTCACAGTCCAATGTGTAGGAGGCAAGTGAGTGGCTGAGATAATGAAAAGGACCTGGAGATGACAGTGATAAAATAGGCTGTCATGAAGTAGTACCCACAGAGTGAATCATTTCATGATGCCGTGGAAATTAGGCTGGAACACAAGCTTCTGCCTTTGGTCAGACAGGCCACTGAGTTATGTGCAACATTGATTGAGCACCGAGTAGCTGCATGAAATATATACAAAACTGGCTTTTTTGCTAACTGGTACATCAGTCATACATGTTCCCCAGTAGTCTTGGCCTTAGCACATTTCATGTGGAAGTTCAGATGCCCATGGAAGTACAGCATGGAAATGAACAGAGAGACAAGGTTTGCATTAGACATGCCTGAGGTGCTGGCCCTCACTGCTACAGCACAGCTTCTACAAGTTATAAATTGTTCCATGTTTGGTTCTTCATGTATTAGAGAATTAACAAGTTTAGTAATTCTGTGTGGAATTTGAAGACAGAAATGTAGTGTTACATATCATCACTCAACTCTTATTATCTGTTTCCATAAAACATATAAACAGTGGAAATACAACGTGGGCATAATAGAGCAGTGCATGTGGTTATTACTCCAAAAGACCATTAGTTTCTTATAAACATGAACATTCATTTGCTGTTGTATTTCCCACTAGTACTTTTATGTTGATCTTTCGGTTCACATAACAAAATCAAGTGTTTATTCCTACTATGTAGCACACTTAGAGATTCTGATTTATCTGTTATTACGACTTGGCAATTATAATGATGAAAATAATAATTATCACAGCAGTGAATTACCAAATCTTCTTTTGTTTTCTACCATCCCATTATGCCAATGATTATGTTGAGAATTTTCAGGAATATTCATCCTATCTCTAATTAGAGAGGAAGTGTGAAAGTTGTACCATCATTTTCTCATAATGAGAGAGGCTGGCACACAGGTACTTAATAAATACTATAGTTCGAAATAATGTTTTGTTAAATGGAAAAAGAAATCTGCCTGAAGAATGTGTGGACTGTCCACAGTCTAGTATGGTACTATGTATGTTTACTAGTTTAGACCAAGACATATCATGTCTTCAGCTGACAAATGGCCCCAGATGATAAAGAATCATCATATTTTATTTACAGTGGAGTATGTGGTATCAGCAGAAGTTAAAAGTGTTGTAGATGCATTCATAAGCATGTGTAATTCGGGAAGCATTATGCACCCAGGGGAAAGGACGAGCTGTGGTATGAAGTAGCTGGAGGAGCTTCACTAAGCCCTTTGCTTCTGTGTTACATAAATCCTTTTTCTTTTTTTTTTTTTTTTTTGAGCAGAGGATCGAACCCAGGGCCTTGAGTTGCTAGGCAAGCGCTCTACCACTGAGCTAAATCCCCAACCCCATGTGTTACATAAATCCTAACTGGTCTTAATAAAAACCCAAACCAGATATTAGGGTGAAAACTGAAAGATCAGAGAAGCAAAGCAAGCTATAACCACCGCCTCTTACCTCATCAACTCCTCAGCCTGAAAGAGCATGAATTACTGTCTCCTCCCACCTTATATTTCTTTCTCTGCCCAGCCATATCACATCCCTCCTAGTACTGGGATTAAAGGTGTGTGCCACCACTGCCTGGCTCTATTTCTCTTTCAGACTGGATTAATCTCATGTAGCCCAGCGTGGCCTTGAACTCACAGAGATCCAGACAGATCTCTGCCTCTGCCTCCCAACTGCTAGTATTAATGGTGTGTGCCACCACTGCCCGTCCTCTGGTTAATTCTGTGGCTAGCTCTGTCCTTTGATCTTCAGGCATGCTTTATTTCCTAGATTACAAACAATATATCACCACACATCTGCAGGATAGGAAGTGAAGCACGTCTTCCTGGGGCCTTTACAACGATGAATTGTAATAATGAAGGAAACACCCTGTGAATGAAGATCCTCAACTATGAGGCCATTTGTGTTTTAAATTTCATACATCAGCATGTCAATTTTCAACATACTTCTATGCTTAAAATGGTGTATGTGTTTGTGTGTATACCACTACTTAACATACGAAGTAAGTCATTTCATACAAGCCAGATGTTTTCATTGTTAAATCATTAAAAAGTGGTGAAATCAAATTTCAGCCTGGCTTATCTGATCTTGAATTCTAATCTCTGTTGACATGCAGCTATGCTCTTGTACTTACCTGTAGTTTTTGGAGCACCACTTACTGAAATATAATCTTGTCATTTTTATAAGGCAAATAAATAAAATCTCTAAGTTCGCCCCAAGTTTTGATTAAAAACATGTAATAAGTACAATTCAACAAGAATGGCTTTCATTCTGCCTCCTCCCTTGTGTTCCCTAGAGCTCAAATATTCTAAAATTCTCTATTCCCAAAGCCCCTGCTGGTACCTCATGCTCTAGTCATTGGTGGGACTGTGAGCAAGAGACACACAGTCTTTGCTTCTCCTTGGGAAAGATGCCAAGCACCACTTTGGAAGAGCAAATAGTAAAGCTATCAGGGTGTGATAAATGTCCAGAGAATTAAACCAGAGGAGTGTGATCCAGAATGCTGGAATATCCTCTCTGGCCTGGGGAATCCAGACAGAGCTCCCTGGGTCCATGGTATTTAGAACTGACATTTTCTTGGTCCAAAAGTTAGTCACATGACAACTGGAAGTGGGTGAAAGAATGAATTTTGATCATTGAAATGTCAGTTTCTAAATTATCACACTTTTTTTTGTCATGAAAAATCTGGATTTCTTTTCATATGAAAGTGGAAGTGGGACTATTTGTAGGGAGTTAGGATGAAGAACAGTAGTGATGGGCAATAAATATGAATACATTTTACAGTTATGACTATGGAAATGTCATAATGACATTCATTATTCTATATGCCAACTAAAATATTTCTTATAATTTTCTAAATGTCAGTTTTCTGTAGTTCAATTTAAAATATCCTTGTGGAGAATTCATTGGCCAGAAATAATCTTTTTTTTTTTTTGAGACAGGGTTTCACTGTGTAGTCCCGATTGTCCTAGAACTCTCTGTAGACCAGGCTGGCCTCGAACTCAGAGATCCACCTGCGTCTGCTGAGATTAAAGGCACATACCACCACTGCTCAGCCAGAAATAATCTTGAATGGATAAAGATCAGTCTTTTTTTTTTTTTAAGAAATGAAAGTACAGAAAAAGAACAAGGGCCACACTAAGGAAAAGTTATGGCAACATGAATTACCTGGCTTGGTGGTTGAGTTTTTTGACAATGTGATAAAATACCTCACAAAAAAATTAAAGGAAGAAGTTTTATTTTGGATCAGTTTCAGAAGTTTTGATCTATGAGGGGGTTGGCTCTGTTGCTTTTAGGCTTGTTTCATAACAGAAATGTGGAAGAAGGGTATTGGGGAGCTACTTATCCAGGACGGCCAGGGAACAGCCAGGGAGAGTGACTGAGCCAGAGAACTCCTGAGAGGAACCCTAAGCAAGGTAAAGCCTCTAGGGGTGTGTACCCAGCAAACTACTTCAATTTGACCCTGCCCTTGAAACTTTCCATCACTCCCAATAGCATCTTTAGATTATGTATATATGGGTGGAATGTCCTACCAGTTAATTTGCAGCCCTCACAATCTCATCTCTCTGATTGATCCAGTGGTTGGGACCAAACGTCTGGAAAGGAGTCCTTGGGTGGACACTACTATCTTGGCAGGCTCTAGGTGTTAGAGCTCCTGTTTACTTGGCTCTGCTGGCTCCTGAACTCGGTCACTTGTGTATATTGCCTAACTCAAAATGTAAACTCCAATTTTTGTTAGCTTGTCATCATGTGTGCTTTCATGTATGTCAGCATTGTAGCAGTCTGAAGTTTTCTAATATCCTCCAGTGAACACCAAGAGATGAGTGTGTGGATGATGGAAGTGAGAGGTAGACCTTCTTGAAACAGCGTTGTCGTGCTTTCTTGTCAAGGCAATAGGTGTCTAACTTATTGTAAACATGTGTGTTCACACAGGCACAACTCCTCAAAACCTAAAAGTAGACAGCTGATCTATCTTCTGATTTTAGCCTACCAATAAAGTACATCTAAAGGCATTGTAGAAAAGCAGCTGTGCATTGGTCTGGGTTAGAAACTACAAGAATACAATGTGTGTATATAGAATAGAAAATACTTTCCTGAGCTGAAAATGTCTAACTATATATAAATGTGTGCTTACAATACAGTAGAGTTGGTCAACCAAATTACTAATTCCTTTAGTAAGAAATGGAATGGAAACCCGTGGAGGTCCTGAACTAGTGCAGAGATAAAGAAGGGTCAAGAGGAAGCACTTGTAGACGCAAATAATAATTCATGACAACCTGGGAAGACTATAGAAAGAAAACATAATTTTAAGAAGAATAGTCAAGAAAATTTCTCTGTGAGAAATGGATTCTTCCTCAATTTCAAATGATTGACACTTTCAAGACTGTTATATTTTGGTTTAAGTCATCATTTTTCTTACAGTTAGCATTTGTTGTAAAAATGGGATTTCAACTTGAAAAATTACTGAGAAAATATCTCATGCCATTTAAAGTTGGCACTGCCACTTCTCTGTGTCTCCCACAGAAAAGTTTGAAAAGCATATTTTCCCCTATCAAATATGAATATATGTGATCATCCTCACATAGTGAGATGGTACTAGATAAACATATGTCATTAGGAATATGTGCTACATGGTATGTTGCATGTATATTGGCCAATAACTTCTGCAGTTATTTTTGTGCATAGTCATTTTCATATATTTGAATGCATATGTGATTTTTTTTCATTTTATTACCACTTGGTTACTATTAATGTCTTCTTGGAAAAAAAAAGCACATTTGATCTAGTCCCTTAAAGAAACAGCTTTCTAATATGTAACAGAGCTTATAATTTACTATACATTTTCTAATTCTGCCAACATACATTTGATTTAAAGAATTATGACAGAGATAGGCATGGAAGTGCAAGCCTGTGATCCTAGAAGTAAAGTTTATCCACTCAGAAGTGGAGGCAGGATGGTGAGAAATCCAAGATCATCATAAGTAGCAGAGTGAGTTGCAGGCCAAGTTAGGGTGCTTGATACCCTGTTTCAACTAACATCAACAACAGAAAGGCAGAGCTGATAAAATGTAACACTTACTTTAAATGTTCACATTTACTAAATAAAATGCTGGCAGAAGCTGTGTGTTCTAGTGGCTTTAATAAGTTGAAAAGATGCATTCCGTCATTTCATTTTTGATTAGGTTTATGGGTTTCAAATGTCTTCTACATGTCAGTATAAAAGGGAAAGGAAGCACTGTCAGTTGGCAATCAATGTGCTTTGCAAAGAGCATAGAATATCAGCATTAAGACCTCAGCTCTGTCTCTCCCATATGCCATTGATTTCTTAACATAGTGGCCTTTAAGAAATATGTGTTGAATTAATGTGTTACATTACTGGTATAAAAGTAACCTGTGGTAGAGACAGTCTATAGATATAGATAACCTGTAGCTCAGTGGCAGCATGCTTGTGAAACATGCATAAGGCCCCCAGCTTGATCACCAGCACTGCATAACTGCCTTACTACAATACCATATACACTGGCATATTTTCCCTTCCCTGGCTGTACTCCTTACCTCCCACTTCCTAATTGGGTCTCACCTCGCCAATCCTGTATTACAGGTACTTTTTCAGAATCATGACGTGGTTTGTTAGTAATTTAGTGGTTGGTAAGTGGAGAGCTTTGGCACTTGGGGCACTAACTACTGATCTGTCTGAATGTTGAATCTGTGTTAGCATTAAATACCTGTGCTTTTCAGACCCTCCTCCTCTTCCGAGGGAGTAGATTCAAAAGAACTATTTATTTATTTAATTATCTGTCTTTTCTGTAGAACTTTAAAAACTTCAAAGAATTTTTAATTTATTTTTCTCCCAAGATGTAAACTACTAACACATGCCTTAGTTATAATTATAAAAAAACGAGGGAATTATTTTGTGGCAAAAATATGGCATAGTTATTTCTAATTCCTCATACTACAGCTGAATTCTGGACCCCTAACCACATGGTTCATATGGGACATTTTAGTGGGAAGTTTGGTCTTCGTGACATTGAACTTTATTACTACTTGTCTTGCACAATGAGAGGAAACTATACACACTAGCCCCAGTTCACAGTGCAAGCATTGCTATAGAGTTATGTTTAATGATTCCTATATTCATAATCCCACCATTTATGCAATTTAGTGGGTTTTAGTATACTCATAGAATTATGGCACACACAGTAAAATTTTAGACTATTAATCATCCCAAAGGAAATACAATACCTTTAAGCATCTACAACTAGTAACTTCTACTTGCTCCTAGATGCAGCACCCAATAATCTGCTTTCTGTCATTATAGATTTTCTAAACCTGGATATTTATTTATGTAAAATTCTAATATTTGTAGTTTTCTATGACCATTTTATTTAACTTAGTATAATTCAAGGTTCCTACATAATGGAGCATGTTTAGATACATTGTTCCTGGCTTGCCAAACAGTATCTCAGTAGACCACACTTAGTTTTTTTGTTCATCTATCTAGAGACATTTCTGTTTTTTCCAACTGGGCTATTGTCAATAATGTAACTATGAACCTCCATAAGAAACTTTTTATTGAATGTTTGTTGTTATTTTTTCATTGATATACAGGATATTCAGGGTCAAATTAATTTGTTTGATGAAGTGTATGTTTGACATTTTGAAGATGTATCAAAATGTTTTCCCACATGCTTACACCACACATAGACACCAGTGAGGATTCTGGGTTCCTCACACCTGGAAAACTCTTCATTATCCCCCCTTTTTCATTGCCGCTATGCTAGTGCATAGGAAGTGATAGCTCACTGTGGTTTCTCAGTGTCGTTTAGTTTTGTTTGGTTTTGAAACAGTGTCTCATTGTATCTAACTAGCTCCCTAGGACTCACTATGTAGCCCAGACTTGCCTCAAACCTGTGGCATTCCTCCTGTCTCTGCTTCTTGAGTGCTGGGATCAAAGTAGTGTGCACCTTCGCTTTTGGTTTTCATTTCCCTATCCCCAATCATGCATTGGAGCTATTTACATATCTCCTTTGGATAGTCAGATTCTTTCTTTGGATGTAACAAAAATGGGTTATTTTTTTTCTTATTGATGGGAGAAGATTTCCCACATTTTGGGAAACAAATACTATCCATTGTACACTACACATGCGTTTTATGCCTCACTGTAGGCTGCCTTTGTAGTGCAGTTTTAAGCTTTGATAAGTCTCATTAATGATTTTTCGTTGCTTGTGTTTTTGATGTTGGATCTATGAAGCTTCTGTTTCTGTCTAACTTGGTATTGTTATGCAGTCTTTGAACTCATTGGTAGTTTATGAACTGTTCTGAATTAGTTCCTGTGCATATAGAGAGTCTCAACTTCATTATTTTACTTGTGATTCTTCCATTATTCCAGAACTATTTGTTGAAACTAGTTTAATTCCTTCAATGAAATTTCTTGTCATCTCCATGCTGTTGAAAGTCATGTGAAGAAAGGGTGAGGATGTAGTCTGGACTGTCTTGTCCCCCTGACTTAAGTGTTTGTTCTGATACAGTGACCACACAGTCTTGATGACTATGTGTGTGTAATAGGTTTTCAAATTGGAAAGAATGTGTTACTCACCTTTGTTTTCTATTACAAATTGCCTTGGCTGCTCTGGTTCCAGTTACATTAAATTGAGGATCAGCCTGTACATTTCTACAAAATAAAGCCAACTGGGATTTGGACAGGAAATTTGGGGATCAAGATTAATTTGGAGAGCTTTGTTGTTATTAAACAATATTGTCATCTAGTCATCTAATGGAGCATATTCCAGTGATTTTAGCCTTTAATTTCTATAAAAAAATGTTTTGAGGTTTTCAGAATATGTGCGTTGAGACTTGTTCATTAAATTGTCAAATGTTTTCTTCTTACTAATGCGATTGTCCATAGAGGTTTTACTCTTTATTTTATTTTAATGTTATTTTCTACTGTATAGAATTACAGTTAATGTTGGTGTATATTTCAGCCTTGACAAAGGTATTAGTTCAAATAGTTATGTGTTTATGTACATAACTTTCTAAACAGCAAGCTCCCTCCAAATGACCATTGTGTGAGTGGGTGTGAAATACAAAGAATTTTTACAGCATTCAATATGGATTATTTGTTCTTTGGATGACAAAAAATTTATTTATTCTACAGAAGTTAATTATTGTTTCCTGGTTAGGAATATCAAAGTGTATGGAATATGAAACTTGATATGGAGTATAAAAAATATTCAAGGTATCCTAGCTATACTTTTTGAGAAACACAGTTTGCTACCTCAGTCTGAATGATACATTTTAAAGAATGCATAGCCTCTGGATTCTAATATGAAATTATTTATCTGAATATCCCTGGTGTAGTAATTAGCTTTCTCACTACTCTGGTAAAAATATATGGTATAGACAACTTGATTGGGAAGGATTTACTTTCCAAGCTATGTTAAAAGGGTTGAATTCCCATGGTTGCTTGGCTCCATTCACTCATCCATCACAGTAGTGGGAATACATCAGTGAAAAAGTCTTTATGTCAGGCAAAAAGTCAGAGTCAGATAGGAGTTAACTGGGAATACTTGCCAATAAGGCTCTGTCTCGAGTCCCCTCTTACACAAGAAGGCCCTACCACCTGGACTTCCAGCCACCTTCCAGAATAGCACTGCAGATGAGGACCAGATATTCTAATCATGAGCTAATGGGGGACATTGCATGTTTAAATCATATCAAAGAGTTATGGCCAGTTCATAATGTAAGCATTTAGTCTAGCTTCCAGAAACCTCAAAGTCTTAATTGTGACTTTATTGGTTAAACTTTGAAATTCGAAATATATTGAGAATGAAGACAATCTCTTCTCTGTTAGCCTGTGAAAAATACAAAAGAAAATTTCATATTTCCAATAAGCACTAGCACACAGCACTTAGTCCAGTTCCAAGAAGGAGTGATCAGACCAAACCCCACAGGGAAGACACTAAAGCCCCTGGCTTCACATCTGTTGAACATCATGAGATGATCACTGGGACTTGTGTGGCTCTCTTCCTATGCTATAGCGTTTGTATTCTACACAGCCTCCTCCTGGGCAGGCTGTACTATTGTCTGTAGCTTTCCTGATAAAACTCCACGTCTCTGGCATTTCCAACATTTTGAAGTTTCCATTAAGCTTCCATGTCATAGCTTTATGTATTGCTTTCTCAGGGATTCCTTGCAGGGAAACCACCTCTGATACTTGTTGCTTGGCCTGCTTGGCCTTTAAAATTTTCATTGAAAGCGTCCATGATCCTGTCTTTTGAATTTTCTATTTTTATGCCCAGCACAACACTGATGGTGCCAGGATCTTACCACAGCCTGATTACTAACCGGCATCCTTGAACCCAGGTTGTGTTGGCTTTGAATGCCTCAATGTATGAATCCAGGGAAACACCCATCTAGACAACCCTGTGGGGACAACACATCCAAATGGCTCTCTTCTCAAGGGGAAGCCTTTCAGATGAGTTTATAATTGTATACCTCAGAACCTGGGATGGGGGCTTTCTGCTAAGCTCCTGAAATGGCCTCACAGCTTGTTTTCCAATGTCCCAGCAAAGTGTTTGAATTCTTTATAGTGGTGCTAATCTCTTTAACAATGATATCCTTTTGTCTATCTCTTTTAACAAGCTCTTCTGTTGTGGCCAGAAGGATTTGAAAAGCATGCCTCTTGTGTTCTGAGTTTCTACCACATGCATCATGTATGGTGTTTCAGGGCCCCTCTAGCCTCCATTTCCAAACTCTTGCAAAGTGCCACCATGAAACCAGTTATGTTCAGGTGTATTGACAGCAATGACACTTCTCTGGTATTAGTCCATTTTATCAGTCAGGCTTTCCTATTGTTCTAACAAAAGTGAATTAAGAGAGGAAGGGTTTACTGTGGTCAGTTTTAGCAGTTACAGTCCCTGGTTGTTTGATCCTGTATTCTTGGGCAAGACCTCTTGCTGATGGGAAGGTAGAGTCAAGTAAATGCTTCACGTCATGTTAAACAGGGATTGAATGGGCCATTAGAGAGAAAGTGGACAGGAACGGCATGCCTCAGGGAACCCATTCCAAATGTTCTATTCTCTCTAGTTAGAACCTGCTTCCTGAAGGGTCTTTAATCTTCCAAAAAATAGCACCTCTCATTCTGCATCAAGCATTCCAGTCATGTGTCTATGTAGGGCATTACATATTCAAACATAACACCAATCCTAACAACTGGTATTCCCATACAGTCCTAGCTTTCAGATCAAATGTAAAAGTCTGAGCCATACTACACTTCTAGCAAATTCAATATATAAAAGTTTATGAAAGTCAATATATTTGTTCTTTATTTTTTAAATGAATAATTTTTAAAGAGTTACCTCAAACTTATTTTTTCTGTAGTGGTCTTGACTTTTGCTTCCATTTATAGTTTTATAAATAACTTATAAAATACCTACCCATGCATTTATACTTACTGAACGTATGTTCTCTGCCTGAAACTATCCTTTTCCTACCTGTAATGATCCACTCTTCCAGTCTAACACCAGTCTACTGTGTTGTTTTAAGTCAGAAAGTATCCTAGTTTTCTTTTGGTTCCTGTGACAAACACTGACCAAAAGCAACTTGTGAACAGAAAGGGTTTTTTTTTTTTTTTCCAAGTCTTACAAGTTGCAGTCCATGCGGGAAGCCAGGTAGAAGCTTAAGCACAGACCAAGGAGGAATACCGCTCACTGGCTTGTTTCCTCTGGGTTCTTCAGCTACCTTTCTTATACCTTCCAGATCTACCTGACCAGGGTTGGTACCTGACCCATAGTGAGTTTGGTCCTCCTACATCAATTAGTAATCAAGAAAATGCCCTACATATCTACTGGAGGAAATAACTCAATCACGGTTATGACAAAATGACAACTGAAGCTAACTATGGTAGCCAGTAACAAGCCTTTTATACGCACTGCCTTCTACTCTTTCCTAAATGCTATTAGTCTTAGAGTCTATTGATTTCTAAAGAAAATTACAACCAATGTGGAGCTAGAACTACCTGATTCAGTCTGACCATGACATGATTACTGTCATTAGAGAAGTCAATATGGAAAGCACATTCACAATTAGGAACTGCTCAGTGATCATGGGGATTTAAACAGCAGCCATCTTAGAAATGGTTAATGATATCAAGCCACTTTATTTTTATATCGTCACCTGCTCTGCTTTCTAGTTAAGAAGTTTGAATTAATCTGTTGAAGTGCAGTTGTCTCAGTAATTCTCTCTTACTTTGGAGGAGAAAAGCTGTTGATTTTATGTGGAAGAAAAGCATGATGGGGTGGGAGTGGTGGTGGTGGTGGTCTTTTTCCACATTTTCCTTTAAGGACTGCCCCAGTGGCCTAATCTTTTGCTGAGCCCCATGTCTTAAACTTTTCTACCACCCTCACTAGCAGTAACTAAGGACTAAACCTGTAGCACATGATCTCTAGAGCATTGTCCAAGCCCAGGTTACATCAAAGGCTACTAGAAATTAGAGCATTTGTCAAATATTAGCCCATCTTCTTTTGCTATAATAGATTACATGAAACTAGGTGGTTTGAAAAGCACTGAATTCTATCTAGTTTAAGATTCTGAAAGCTAGGAGTCTAAGATGAGTGCCTTATTTGGTGATCATCATCCTAATGATGTTTGGACAAAGGACAATGGGTGTATACAAAAGTGGTAAAGGGACCAGGCTCTGTTGGAAGAACCAACATCAATAACTCTAAGAACATATCTGCTCACATGAGAAATGCACTAATTTTCTTAATGGCTTAATTACCTCTAAAGCTTTGTCTTCTCAGTGACAATCAAATTTCAACATGTGTTTTGGTGGAAACAAGCCATATCAGAGGTATATATTAATAGTGGTAAATGTAAGCTGTAGAAGTTTACCGAAACATTTACAGATTTGATATTATCACTTTCTAACAATTTTCTAATTTCTGTTCTTAAAATAAGCTTTCAAAAAACCAAGTAGATAATATAGACTTTCAATGATGTTTATTATATTGGAATTATAACTGTTGTCACCTGTCATGCAAAGAGTAGTAAAAAGCAATTAGAATGAAAAAATAAAAAATTGAAAGAACTATTTTTAATTATTTGTGTGTATGTGTCTGCCTGTGGATGCAAGCATGTGAGTACAGGTGCCCTCAGAGGCCAGAGTCATCAGGTTGCTGATTGCCTGGAGCTGGATTTATAGGCAATTTTGTGAGCTGTTGGACATGAGTGCTGGGAAGTGAGTTCAGGCCTTTTGCAAGAGAGTACATGTTTTTAAGACATCGTTGCAGCTCCAAGAAAAACTTTTGTAAAATGGACTAGCCAGTAGCCAGTTTACATGTGTGTGTGATAATACCTATTATTTGCTTTCTGGGTTTTAGATACTGTTCACTAATGGAAAATGTCCAGTTGTCATAGTAGATGGGAACTTGTCATTCTGTGAATTATCTATCTATCTATCTATCTATCTATCTATCTATCTATCTATCTATCTACTTTTAAGACAAGGTCTCACTCTGCAGCACTGGCTGGCCTAGAACTTACTTTGTAGACTAGGCTGGGCTCAGAAGCACAGAGCTTCACCTATCTCTGCCTACTGAGTGCTGAGATTAAAAGTGTGCACTTCCATGATGGGGTTTGCCATTCTCATTGTAGATGACTTATAGAGGAATATGGAACCTTGAGACTTTATATATTTTATTTAAGTTTACTTAGCCAGTTAGTGATGGAACTGGGCATTTGCCCCACTCAGCATGAGCTCTGCTCTTCCCCTGCCATGGTATGCCCAAAGTATGCAAAGCTTCTCCATGTTTTGTAGTTTGTGTTCTCATGTTGTACATGATTCCTCAAGCATGCTTACATCACTCCTCTGTATGCAACTGAAATTCTCTGACTTGATTATTTGCAGCACTGCAGAAGGCTGTTCATACAGTCCCCATTCATGTGAAATTTCATTCTGTAAATTATTTTAAAAATATATACTATATATTATGGTTGAGATGAAACAATATATGGAACTCAAAATACACTTCCCATTGCTCAAGCTCTTTGTGTTTATTCTCATTTAACACATGATTAAGTTCTATAGGGCAGCCATTATTACTTCTGTTTTATAGCTATCACTTAGTGTTAGAGAGAAAAATGAATGTTTTTCACTACACAGTTTCTATGTGGTAAATCTGGCTGGTAGTCCTTTGCTCCACAGGCATCATCTTTTCCAGGAGTCTCCACCATGTCTGGAATCTGACATAGCTTTACCACAAGTGTATTTCTTGGCTTCTGTAATTAAGTCTACATTTGGCTAGCAAGCATAATGGAGAGAGATGTTTTCAGATACATGATCATTTAGGTGTGATTTTTTTCAAGCATCTGGCAATAATCCCCACATCTTAGAAAGTGCTTCATACACAGCATGGGAGCACAGAAGAGGAGGAAAATGGAGAAAAGAAAAGCAAGAGGACAATGTTGACAGACTAATTTTGTTAAATAAAGTCTGATAATTATTAAGCATATTTAGTAAAAACAGTAAGAATGACAGCACTTCGATAATAACTACATACTTTGAAGATACTTTCAAATATCTACTTAGCAAATGCTATGACTATCGAAATTACAGTGTCCAGTTCAATTTTTAAAAAAGTGCTATTCTTTGTTCAAAGAAGAAAACGAAATAAAAACAAAACAAAAAATTTCAACAAAACACCAAGATAAGGACATCAAAGAAGTGACCAAGGGCAGTGCTCTGTGCAGTCACTTGTCCACACCTGAAGCTAATCTATCATGTCAGTCTGAGCATCCTTCTGTATTAGTGTGCTATAGTAGTTTGTACTTTCTGTAAGTTTTACACATTGGTATTTATTGATGAAGCCCTGTGTCATAGCCAGTGTGTGTGTGTGTGTTTGTGTGTGTGTTTGTGCGTGTGTGTGTGTGTGTGTGTGTGTGTGTGTGTGTGTATGTATGTGTGTGAGAGAGAGAGACAGACAGACAGAGACAGACAGAGAGTGAAAGAGACACAGCAGAGAGAAAAACTCTCCAGCATATTTGGGACTCAAGCAAGAAAGTCTTGACAGTGTTTTCTAACTCAGATTTTAACTGAGATGTTCTCCACCGAAGAATCTGAAACTCAGGGAAGGAAGGAGAGCACAGTGTGCAGTAGCTTTTTTAGTACCCATTCTCTGAATGGTACTGAGTATCACTGTGGCCTGGATTAATGTAGACTTCAAATGAATGTCACATGATGCTTTAAAATCTTGGTATGTGACTTGTGAGTGCTTGTTAGATATTATATCAGCCTATAGGGAAATTAATCTTGGTATTTTCTCTGTCACAATAACTTAAGTAAAGCAACTAAAATGCTCATATTCATGCTTTATAAGAATACTTCATATGAGTCCAGAGATTTTTGCCTAAGTTAGTTTGTGTCCAAGAGGAGGATCATTATCCTCAGTGGCCTATTAAGGTTATTTATTGAAACATCAATAATCCAAAGAGAAAAACATCACAAGCAGTTGGTAAGTGGGGAATTATGAAGTAACCTATCTTATAAAAGCAATTTCCATATCTTGTTTTAAGAGTCTGGAGAATAAAACAATCAAGCCATTCTCCAAAACTAGTTGGCAGATACATGGTAATGAATCTTTTCATCTTAGAAAATATTTTCTTGAACAAATAATGGGATCACATCATGATACATCTCTCTATTCTTCTCTCTGTTCCCCCTCTTCCTTCCTTCTTTCCTATTCCCTCCTTCCCGTTCTCTTCCTTCTAATTTTTCTTTTACTCACAAAGGCTCACAGAGCCTCAGTAAGGCTTGTCACAGTTCTGGGATGGAAAGGAGGAAGGGGGTTGGGAGACTTTGCTGTAGTGTGACTTTAATGCCCTCATGGGGCTTATTTTATGAGAAGCTGTGTATCAAAGTTAGTTGATTGGACTTGATTAAGCAAGGAAAAAGTAGACAGTAAGAGACCATAACTAAAACTAACACAGTACTCAGTTATAGGCACATCAATATCCTGACTGTCCTGAAGGTGCTGCAGTGAGCTACCACAATGTCCTTCTGCCAAGCCAAAAATTAGAATAAGAAAGGCCAGATACTCCTGACAAGCAAGAATGTCTTCAAGCCATTAATCAAAGTATTTTACCACACTGGCTGACGAAGGCTTGGAACACTTCCAACACCAGCTCAGAGTCATGTTTCAGCAGGGATTGTTATCCTAGCCTCTCCTCTCTGTGTCTTAAATCATGCATTCACACTGCACTGTCCAGAGTTCATTCTTAGCTAAAGCCATTTGCAATTACATGCCAGAAGCATCGGAAGTCAAAACTTCTATTTACAAGTACCATGATACATTCCAATTTAAAGCGTGTTTTAAACCCACCTTTGCCTCGGTCTTTCCTAAACATGTCTACTGCAGTGTTGGAGTTGGTGTTAGAGATTTCTGCACATTTTATGCCTTTGTGTCCCTGGAAGTGACTTGGTTTTTTCACTCCTTGTCTTGCCCAGCCCCAGCCCAGTGTTTGTTGTTCTTTAACACTTCAAGGAAAAATAGACATGAAGCTATAATCAAACCTAGTAAAGCCCTTTGTGAGCTTGGATTGGGATGGTCTCAGGACTGACTTTGATCTGTTATTCTTTCTTTATGTTCTTGGGAAGGATAAAGTCAAAGATGGTTAACCGCCTGTTTTGCCCATTATTTGATGCATCAATGTTTTTGCATCTACAGTTGCTTCATTGTCTTGAACTTTCAGATTTGAGCAAAAGCTGAACTCTAACTGAGGGAGCATTGGCTTATCCTGTGCAGAAAGCCTCTTGTGTCACCATGGGGATGCTGAGCTTGACTTGCCTCTTGGATGTATTTCAAATCTCACACATTTGGATATGTTGGAATCACTTCATTTTCTAAACTGGTTTTCAAAAACACACTCAGGATGACTGAGCAAAGCATTTTTTTCAATAGTGCTGTGCTCAGATCCAGCATTGATATTCCTGTTTGCAGTGTTGGCGAACTAAGAACCATATGGCTTCTGGTTTATACTTCCTGAATCAGCTTAATTGCACCTGCAAACCAATTAGGCTTGCACAAATGTCTTCCAGTGCTTTTTCGTTGTTGATATTTTGTTTTAAAAATTTCAGCCCTTTCTGGGATATCATATGGCCAAGGAGCCCTGGGCACCCACTCTAAACTTCCCCAGGACTTAGAGAGATGGTAGAAGTCAAAATCATCCTAGGAAAGTCTCTGATTTCTTCCCAGACCCAGTAATCAAGGCTCTAGGTGTGCTGGGAGTGGTGAGTAGATGGATTTATGAGACTTAGGCAGGAAAATCACTGTGTGTTCCAGGGCAGTCTGAGCAGCATAGCAGCACTCCGTGTCAAAGGAAAAACAGTTCAATGTGCTCGGTGTGTCATGGTGCCAATTGTACAAAAAGTCATATTTTCTCCTTGCTTGTTTCCAATATTTCTATATGCAAATGAATAAAGTGAATTACACAAATTGTTTTTACATCCTGGAAGGTTATTTTTGAATAAAGGTTTTTTTTTTGTTGTTGTTGTTGTTTTTAACCAATAAACTGTTTTTATAACAAAAATGTACTGCAGTTTCACTAAAACCATTTTATCTATACTTGGTTTATAGATGGATGTTGTCTTATATTAATACATATTATAGAAATTTTTTTAGGATGATAACACTGTTGCATCTACTCTGTAAACAAGATTAAAACTCTATTTAGGAATTCACACATGCTATAGGCCATATATAATGTATAGGCTTGTATGTATTTTGTTATTTCTGTAATGTAATTGAGACTATGAATAAATTTTAACATCATAATTTTGAAGCATTTTAGGTAGACAAATAAATGTGAGATTTAAGGTTGAGATTTATATGGATTTTAATGGCTAACGTTTCAGTGGTTTAGCTTAACCTAGATTAAAGCATCACTAGAGATTAGTTACAAATCTCTAAATGCCTTGAGTATACAAGCCTATATAATATGTCCTCACTGGCTTCTTGGCTATGACTCTTTAAAGATTTATTTATTTATTATGTATACAGAAGAGGGTGCTAGATCTCATTACAGATGGTTGTGAGCCACCATGTGGGTGCTGGGAATTGAACTCAGGACTTCTGGAAGAGCAGTTGAAGTTCTTAACCTCTGAGCCATCTCTCCAGCCCCAGCTATGACTCTTTAAAGGAATTTCATAATTAACAGGGACATTTGGAATTTATTTCATGGAAGTCAGATTAAGGTCTATTACTTTATCTAACTCTTAGGTCTTAATGAAGTTGGTAAGAGTTTTCTACCCAGACTAAAGTGTAGGTGAGCATTGAGTGCCCAAAGATACCTTATCATTTGCTATGAGGGAAGGAAAAATCATTCTACAGGATTAGTGTTAGTGGCTTTGTCCAACTTTCCCTGGATAGCTATCTTTTTTTTTCTTCCTTACCATCTAAATGGGATGATAGTGTTCTCTTACCCCGTGACATGTTATTCTTCTCATATTATCTCTTAAGTAAACTTAGTGGGTCATCTTTCTCACAGAAAACCCCAAAATACTTTGTAAGACAAATTGCTAAACACTCTTATTAAAACAAACAAACAAACCCAGAGTGAGATATTGGGGTGAAAACTGAGAGATCAGAGAAGCTGAAAGAAGCCAGCCATGTTCTTACCACTAGGAAATCCTCAACCAAAGAGAGAGCTACTTCCTGTATACTCACGCCTATGTCCTTTCTGTGCCCTGCCATCTCACTTCCTCTCTCCACCCAGCTACATAACTTCCTCTTTCTGCCGAGCTACATAACTTCCTGTCTGTCTGTACAGACCACCAGACCTCCACGTTAACTAGTGCTAGGAATTAAAGGCATGTGCCACCACACCTGGCTCTGTTCCCAGTGTGGCCTTGAACTAACAGAGATCCGGATGAATCTCTGCCACCTGAATGTTAGGATTAAAGGCATGTACTACCATTGCCTGACTTCTATGTTTAATGTAGTGGCTGACTTTTTCCTCTTATCTCTAGATAAGCTTTATTGGGTGCACAAATAAAATATCACCACAATACTTGACTGTGGTGTGTGTTCTAAAAGTATCTCCTCATTGACGTAGTTTAAGAGCATATTCCTGAATATTTTGAATACTGTGGTATTGCACACTACTAAGTATTCTATTAGCCAAAATATAATACTCAGGTTAAACCCACCTCATCTTTGAATTATAATTGTATTGTTTGGCAAAGAGATGAAACATACTTTATCATTTTACGTAAGTCAATAGTTAAATTCAGTAAACTATTCTTTGGGTAGTGTGTCTCATTTGTTCAGTTGCCCTAATGGATATTTCCCTTATAAATTTCTCCTATTAGTAAAAATGAACATGGATAACAAAAAGTAATTACAAAGTTTAAAGAAATATTTGCTTTCTTATGCAAGGTGAAATTTTCTAACCTTAATTAATATTAATGAAATTTTACTATGGATACACTTCTTTACATTTTGGCATGGCTGATTTTACCTCAGAGAAATTTGTATTCACATCATAAAAGAGTACCATGATCTCACTTTTTTTTTTTTGCTCATTCTGATATCATTTTGAATTCGTCCATTTGTTTCTTATAGCTCAACCACTATAAATTAATGTATATGTAAATCCTGTTTTAACTTAAAGAGCTTTTGGTCTGCTGAAAGGTGATAATCATAGCCTGGCTAAGTACCCTCAGTGTCCACCTAATCTGTGGACTTAGTAGGAATTCAAGATTTGCTTTCTGAATCCTACTATATCAGAAGATGGGGGTGCAGCCCAATAGTCTTCCTGTTGTACTAAGTCCTTGAGTTGATTTTCCTGCATGCTGAAGTTGGAGAATCATACATAGAATAAGAAAATCAAACATAAACATGAACTTACCAATATCTCAGGTTCTGATAGGTAAATATTGTATGTCAGAAATGATAGTGCTAATTCAATTATAAAGCTTTGAAAAATATATTAGTGATAAATGTCAGATTACATAAACTGAACTTCAAAAATTTAAATGATCAAAAATGGATGAGAATAGTATTTAAAATGACTAAGAGCTGTGTTCTTAATGCATAGAGGCAGGTAATACATTGGTGAGGAATGAAAAGAAAATGACCAAAGAAAAATGGAGAAAGAATATTTAAAGACAATTTTTCTTTATGTATTAAAATACCTCAGTGTTAATTATTAAATTTCTAAATTTTAACCAATATGTGTAGAATATTAATATACTTAGCTCATTATTAAATGAAAAGAAGAATGTTTTGTGAATCACATTCTATACTAACAAACACCTAAATTTTCTAAGGCCTAGTTTTTTGCATAGGTTCTGTAAGAAAATAAATGAATAAATAAATACATAAGTGAAAGCAAGAGAAACTTTTCATGGGTTGTGAGGTGAAATAGAAGTTATTCTGCTTTTTGAGTTAGAATTGTGTTCCAAGTTCTTATTCTGTGGTTAGCTACCAATGAACCTGTGCTCACCCCCAGGCTCCTCCTTGGTACCTGACCAAGTGTGAATCTTAAGCATCACTTTGGGGTTTGGACATTCCCAGATGACTAACTGAGACCCCAGAGTTTCTGATTGTTTCAGGGTGTGACTCAAGAACTTGCTTTCATCTCTAATTTCTTCCCTTCTTTCCCTTGAGACAAGATCACTTTACACAGTTAGTGTGGTCTCAGACTCCATCTTCCTGACAGTCTCCCACACTGAGGGTACAGTGAAACCATCCTGTCTAATAAGATTTTGCATTTATAGTGGCTTCTGAGATGCTGCTGCCTGTCAAAGGAGTGTGCCTTGTGAACCAGTGGTTTAGATGAATCTTCAGGGGTTAGGTCCTGTGCTTTATAACAGTGGTTCTTAGCCGTCCTAATGTTGCAACTCTTTAATATAGTTCCTCATGTGGTGGCCCCAACCATTAAATTATTTCATTACTACTTCATAACTGTAAATTTGCTACTGTTTTGAATTGTAATGTAAATATCTGATATGTGACCTCGAAGGGTCGTGACCCACCAGTTGAGAACCTCTGTTTTAAAGGTATTGTGTTCTCTGGTCTGCTGACAAGTGAATAAGGACAGAGACAGAAGAGAAAAGTATCTTTGGTTTTCTGCCTCCAATGGGGTACCTGCTTTGCAATGGATGCTTATTAAATTACTTAATTCCTCCAAACCATGATGGAATCATGTATTGCTTCTCAGAGGTACACTGGATTTAGAATCAACTTGGTCTAACTTACATTTTAGTCTTCATTTCCTTATTATTTTGGTCAATTAGATAATGAATTTATTGAAGGCAGGGGGAAAAGTTTGTACCTGTTTGTAATTTCCTGTAAGTTTAGTACAGATCCTCACTCACTAGATTTTAATAATGTTTGCAAACATTCTATTTCATATAAATATTTTTTAGAGACTTCCATGGTCTCTCTCCATGACTTGATTTCTCAAAATGCTTCAAAGGAGTGCTCATAGGCTGCATCACCTTGGGTGAATTCATTGCTGTAGAGTGGGAGGCACACACCTTGCCTTGGGGCTGGTCACAGCAGCAACATGTGCTGCTGTTGTAATTACTAAATGGTACCCTAGTGGCCTGCAAGAGTGTCTTAATTTTAGAACAGCTTCATTGATTACCAAGAAGACATTTATACATTGCATTTTGGTCCAGTTTATAAGAGAGGCAATACTGCCATTGGGCTGAAATCCAAAACATCACTTAAGGCTCTTCCATTAATAAAAATTCCAAAAAAACTGGGTCAGCCAAAAGCAGAGACACTCAATGTTATCAAATTATTATTTAGGAGTACAATGTATTAGCCGCTTTTATGATAGCAGTGTAAAATGGTTATGTTAACAGCAAGTGACTGGATCTTTCCTCTTGCTTTCGGGTGGGTGAAACCTGAAGAAGTTATGGTATTTCGCTTTAGGAAATGAACTCTAGTTAACTCATAACACTCGAGACATTGTCCAGAAGCTACATGGTTTAAGCACCTTATCTCAGTATCACAGACATTCACAGAGTGCCGCTCATTGCTTTGCCTTGTTTGCCACGGACCCCGAGATGTCGGAGACAGAAGAACACAGGTGGGAGAGTGGTGACACAAGGATGTGGTTCCCAGTTAAGGCAGCACTGGGATGAGTTCGGGGCTCTTGCATCAAAACTGTAACACAACACACTGGGGATTTTCCACACTTGGCTAAGTAGTTTTGTATACCTCATCTCAGATTTTCTAAATTGGAGACTAGAAATGAACTTGTTTTTGAAGGATGTGTATTAGGAACAGTTTGTTTTCAGTATGTAAAAGGCATTAGGATTCAATGCTTCATCATATTTTAAGTCTTTTGGTAAACTTTTAACTCATTTTTCCCCTTGATTTCACCACTGTGATGGTGATTTTAACAGCACTTCTTCCTCAGTTAGAGCAGCAACAAACCAACAGCAACGTAATAACAAAACAATCCAAATAGAGACTCTGGGGATTTTCTTAAGCTCTTCTCTGTCCCAGGCCTCCAGTCTTAACACCCAACATTCTTGTTGATATTCTCCCCCAAATAAACCAAACCAGACCCTGTAATCTTCTTGGTTGATAGTGGCAGAGGTATCCCATCTGTTTGGCTGTCTCCCTATGAAGAAACTTATTGATCTGAGCTGTCTTGCGTCTTTTTCTGCATGTGGTCATGACTTCTGGCATCCTATGGTATTCTTGTTCTCTCACTTTCAGACTGCCTGGTTCCCTGAACTCACTCCCTCCATCAGCCAGGCCGTGGGAAGAACCTGTTCACCCCAAGGCTTTCCACTTGATCTTGCCCCTCCCAGAAGATTGCTTCCATCTGCTCAGACATCACCTCCTCCGCACGCACCACCTTCACCTTGGATCTCATCACTCTGATTGTTTATACAAAGCACACCACTGTTGCAGGTCATTTCATCTGGCTGCTTTATTTCTTTTGGTGCTTTTCCCACACCAGAATAGTTTGAAGAGATTGAACATTCCTTTCTTCGATTGCCTGTGTATCTAAAAGTAGCCCCATTTAAACAAACAATCAAACAAAAAACAAAACAAAACAAAACAAAACAAACCCCTCCAATGTTTGAGAGTGCAATAAGCTCTTTGTACTGGGGAAGTGTCACTCAGAGTGAAGTGTAACTAGCAGGCTCCAAGCTTCCCCGTGGGCTGCACAGGCAGAGGTGCCTATAGCAGAGCTAATGCAATAGACCTCCGTTTCCATTCCTAGTTGTCCATGCTTGAGGAGCTTATGAGGTTTGCCAGCTTCCCTTCCTCAGGGTGTCAGGGACTCTGCTGCTTTACTACAAGTTTTAAAGCAGGCCAGCCTCTCACCTATTGGGATACAAACCCTGTGTCAGCCAGAGGAAGGATGAATATTCAGGGAAACATGCTTTCCTAAAGAAGTACTGGAGAGAGCAGATGGACCCTTACTCAGGCAATACGTTAGTGAGTCACTCTCCCCTTTCTTCTCTGGATTGTGGAAATGGGGATGTTGACGTGGTTGGAAAGTTATATTTGATGCTTTTAAACCTTTTCTTCCAAGGAGAAGCATTGTTAGTGAACTGTTTTTCAATGAAATCTGCTTTTCTCAATGAGATTATAACATCAATGCACATACTTTTCTCAATTCAAATGAGATAAATGTATAGTTTGATACTGCTGAGGAAAGTATATTTAAAGAACATATAAATATAGAAACGTCATAAAATACACATTTTGCCATTATTAGGCTCATGGAAAGTCTACTAGTTGTAGCTGCCTATTTCATTTTATTAATTGAAAAACATTATAGGATATATTCTCATCATTGTATCTCTCTACCTCAACTTCTCCCAGATCCTTTCTACCTCCATACCCACCCAACTCCATACTTTCTTTCTCTCTCTTTAAAAAACAAAACAGACAAAAACTCAAATAAACCAAATAAAAACCACAAGAAACACACACACACACACACACACACACACACACACACACACACACCACATAAGAACACAAAATTAAAAACCATACTATATAAACAAAAAGCCAGTAAGACAAAAAATGTTCAGGCAAAACAATTTGAGACAAAAAGTCTACAAAAATACCATTGAATTCCTTTTGTGTTAGCCATCTAAAACCTCATTTTAATATTAGAATTATCTCCCTGACTCCCAATTTGTATATTCACCCGGTAAGAATTATAGTCATACATAAAGTTGTTAGGCAGAGTAAATATGCCTGTGTTCATTAAATATGAGGCGCTTTTCTGGTGAATTTCTTACTTAGAAGAAATCCACAAAAGGATGGGAATCCTAATTGGTCTTAATAAAAACCTGGAGTCAGATAGAGAGGCAAATGCTGAAAGATCAGAGAGACAAAAGAACAAGCCACAGCCACCACCTCTTGTCTTGCCAACGCCTCAGCTGAAAAGGGACTGAGCTCCTGTCTCCTCCTGCCTTATATTCCTCTCTCTGTCCAGCCATATCACTTCCTGCCTCCACCTCCCCAGTGTTGGGATTAAAGGCGTGAGATCCCATGGATTGAGATCAAAGCCACCACTGTCTGGCTACGTTTCTCTTTTATACTGGATCATTCTTGTGTAGCTCAGTGCGGTCTTGAGCTCACACAGATATTTCTGCCTCTGCTGCCCGAGTTGTTGAGATTAAAGGAGTGTGCCATGACTGCCTAGCCTCTCTGACTAACTAGTGATTTAACTCCGCACTCTGATCTGCAGGCAAGATTTATTTGTTAGGTCACAAACAAAATATCACCACATCAGATCACTCAGTACCTCATCATCACATCTCTGGCATCATGACTTCCTGACTGGGACCCGAATAGATGGATTAGTCAGTTGACTCAGTTGCACTTTGATTAGATAATCAATTACAATATAAAGGAAAGAAAGAAACGTGCCAGGAAGTTTCTAATTTTACAGTTTAACAGGAGACAACCCTTCTGCTGCTTCCCCTCCTCTGTTGCCTCCCCTCTGTTGTGTAAGACATACCAGAGGATGTGAGTAAAGGCTCTTAGAGCAGGAGTTTTACCTTCTTATGTGCATGGAACAAGATGGCAACAAGTTCATTGTAGTGGAGCTAGAATGAAGTAGCATAGAGACACGTATGTGACATGTACATTCATATGAACAGGTATTTCTCAAACTTGGAAGGTTCTTTGCACATGTTTTCATAAATCAAAATCAGTCATGAAATTGTTCGTGTTGATTCCCTAGTCTTAGGAAGAAACACAATCCAATAACATTGTTTTCCCTGCACACTCTGAAACAAGGGATTTGGTTTATAAATTGGGATATATTTAGAATGAATCTGGAATTCTTTTAAAATGATTGCGACAGCTTTGGCTGGTGGTTTCCATCCACACCTGGCTCACCATGATCACAGTAACACGGGGCAGCAGCAGCAGCGTTCACAACCCACGTAAGGCTGAGTGCATTGCGGGACCTTCCCCTGCAGCAGCACCCACTTTTTTCAGTTTGGTTGATCTAACCCTGTTTTCACTTGACCAAACCTTGAGAGTATCTGTTACATCAGCCTGTGCTGATGTACATCATAGACTGTTGGTGTGATGCCCGCCTGCACACAGAAAATACACCCCTGTGATTATAAAAGTTTAGCGTAGCTGCCACCTTCTTTAATGCCTGCCAATGTCTTTTAATTTGAATTTTAAAATTCTTTGCCTCAGAGTAAGTTCTACACATTTTAATGTAGTTTTAGTTTTCTACAGCCCAGTTTGGTCTTGAACTTATATCCATTTCCCTGCCTTAGCCTTCAGGTGCAACCACCATGCCCAGAATAAGTTCTGTACATGTTTCTAGTTTTAATAAGCCTTTTTATTTTAGTATTTTAACTCTTCTAAAATTTTCTCGTTAAGAGTTGGAGACTTCTTTTAATTAAATAAAAAGAATTTGTTTTATCAGACACCATTTTTAGAAACAAAGATTTATATTGAAAATAATATTTTGACATAATAATTTATGGTTCAAGGACTTTATATTTTCGATAGTTAAATGCCCATTAAATTAGATTTATTTGAATACTAGTTAAAACTTTTCTAAATCAAAAGACAGCCTATTGTGCCATCTGCTGATCAACCTGTGCAACTGCAAGTATTTTCTGACAACTTCATAGCAAATACAGTCTTTTACTATTTAGTGAACAACAATCTTAGATGTTGTTACACTTTGGGTATATATTGCTAGCTGGCATGTAGTTGTGATGTTAGCCTTTAAAGGAGAAGTTAAAAATTACATTTTATTTGTAGATTGATACAATTTATTACTATTATTTTGTATATGAATATGTTTGGAAGGGGCATGTGTACCATGATGCTCCTATGGAGGTCAAAAGGCTTTGTGGCCTGGGGCTTAAACATGGTTGCATCTTTACCTGCTCTCATCTTAGAAGAGTCACAGAGCTACCCACTCCCCATCATCTCATTGCTCCAATTTATGAGCAGGATATGTCAAATAATCTGTTACTGTTTGGTGATATTAGTAAGGTAGAGATCTCAAAACCTCAAAGCTGACAGGAATCTTGTATTGAATCCGTTTTTTCCTCCTTACCTCCCCCCCCCCCGTTCTCCTGATCTTTGTAGCGACAACAACTGCGATCAAGTTTTGTGCCCCACATGTGACTTTAATTCATTCACCTACATACATGCACTTGTGTGTAGTCTTCCGTGTTATGATTCTTGTTGAGCTATGATGTTATCCTTCATTCTATTATTCTTTCAGCTCTAGCTGCAAACCAAGTTCATGAATGTATTTTCATTACTAAAATCTTATTACATATTGCACTGATATCCCCGTTGATGAAAGCATCTGAAGCAACAGTCCATATTAAACATAACCCCGTCAATGGTTGGAAGTCCATCTTTCCAGACTTTCCCACATGTTTTTATGCTTATATAATGTTCAGAATATTTATTTTATAGACATTATCTCCTAAAATATACAGTTGACATATATGTAATTTAGACTGTTATTTAGCAACTTGATTACAAAACCCAATACCTGGAAAACGTTTTCCATGTTATTTCATGTTTTCAACTCATAGGCTTAGTTGTTGTTTATTATTTTCTGCAATAAATACCATGTAAAAAGTCTCTTCTGCCATTGGACATCAGCCCTGTTTGCAGTTTTCATTGTTGTGTGTATTCTGAATATCCTTGTGCTCATTCCTTGTGCAGACTTGTGCTATTCTCTCATAATGATGTGGAGTGTTTTTACTTTCACATTAAAAAAAAATCTCTAAATGGTATTGGCAGTGTGACCTGTGACCTCCTCCTTTCCCCTTTTTATTAAACATAGATTCTTTTCTCTGTACAATAGACTCTGAATACAGTTTCCCTTTACTTTTCATCTCTCAGTTTCTCCTCACCTCCTTTCCCATTCTGATCCACTTCCTTTCTGTCTCTCATTAGAAAAGAGCAGGTGTCTGAAAGATAACAACCAAACACAACAAAATAAAATGCAGTAATATGAAGCAAAAACTATTATATTGAAGTTCGACAAGACAAACCAACAAAAAAAAAATAATAGTTTCAAGAGAAGGCAAAAGAATTGGAGACCTACTTGTTCTCACATTCAAGGGTCCCATAAAAGTACTAAACTCAAAGCTATTGTGTATGTGTGGGCTGTGTGCATGCTGCTTCAGTCTCTGAGTTCACATGATCTTTGCTCTGTTGTTTTAGAGGGTCTTGTTTTCCTGATGTTCTCCATCCTCTCTGTGCCCCCATTATTTCTGCCTCCTCTTCCTCAAGATTGGAAGGGAGGGATTTGATTGAGAGATCTCAAATAGAGCTTTGTGTTTCAAAATCATTCTCTCTGCATAATGTCTGGCTCTGGTTCTCTATTTGTTCCTATCTACTGTAGGAGGAAGCCTCTCTGATGATTGTTGCCTCTTTCTTGAGTCTCTAAGTACTAAGGTCACAAACTTGACATTATTAACTTTCAGAATACTGAGAGTAGAAGCTATTACTTTGTGTGTGTGTGTGTGTGTGTGTGTGTGTGTGTGTGTGTGTTTAATAAACAATGACCTGAGTGTCTTTCAAAAGTTGATTGTTGATATAGGAGAATTCTCTATGAATCTCCTCTGGTTCATAGTCCTCTATTTGCATATTAATTTTTTGCTTGTATGTATGTTTAGTGTGTGAGTGAGTATATGTGTGTGTACACACAGAGGCTAAAGTTTGACATGTCTTTCTTGATCATTTCCCACTTGACAGGGTATCTCACTCTACCTGGGCTCAGTGGTTGGCTAGATTGATGGCCAGTGAGCCACAGGGATGTGAGCCTCTGCCTCCCTGCATTAGGTTTACACATGAAGGTCACTTTGTGAACATTTTCATGGTTCCTGGTGATGACCACAAGTCCTTTGCTTGCTCAGAGGGCACTCTACCTTCTGAACCATTGCATGAACTCTGACTGTAGTCTTTTCTCCTTGTGTTTTCTGCTCTTCATTGTCTTACTGGAGTTCTGTTTCTGCATTTCCCAATCACTTATGAGTCCAATTAACATTTCTTGTTTTCATTTTTAACTCATTTCTTCCCTTCTGAGAAATGTTAATAGTCCTTGATCATTTATTTCTCATTTATTTTTCTTATTGATCTGAATAGAATTCCTTATGCATTCCAGACATTAACTCTTTGCCCATTGAATATCTTCTTAGTGTTTTCTCATTCTTTCAGACAGTCTACTACGTATCACTGACTGGCATTACCACCAGTCTCCTGCCTCAGTTATAGGGGATTATTGTGAAGCCCCTTTAACTGTTCCCTAGAGTCTGTACTTACTTTCTCTGGGCTGTCTCACAGCCTTTGTCCATTTCTTTTCTGTGTCCTGAGAGCAATCCCTTGATAAACTGCTGGCCTAAGAAGACTTGAAGTCTGCTTCTAAGAATCTAACTCAAGAAAACAATTAGAGTTTCCTTTATTTAATAGCTACTTTAAAATTCAACCAAATTCCATAATAGACTATTACAAAATAGCACAACTGTTTAGGAACAAACATCTTACATTTTCTGTAGTCAGAAGATTTCCTGTGTCCTGGCCTGCCAGTGGTCAGGTCAATCTCTCCCACTCGCATCACCCAAGTAAACATATAGAGGCTTATATTAACTGTAACTGCTCAGGATTCCCACTGACTAGCTCCTACACTTAAACTCAGCCCATTTCTGTTAATCTATATGTTGTCATGTTTTTCCTGGCTTTACCTGTGTGCCATTACATGCTGCTCCTTGGACAACATGCTGGCATCTCCTGACTCAGCCTTTTTCTTCCCATAATTTCCCTTGTCTGTTTATCTTACCTATACTTCCTGCCTTGCTACTGGCCAATCAATGTTTTATTAAACCAGTATACAAAGCATTATTTTACAGCATTTTCTCTTGTTGTTTAGAAAGATATTGACTATGACCAATAACAATTTGCAACTAACAACCTAAACAAAGACAAACATCCATAATCTATTTTTTGGGGAGTGCAGGTATAGTTTTTTTTTAGGCTATTCCTGCTGATAGAAGGTGCTGGTAATCTTATGGGGACACAAAGAAAATTTTAGGATTATAGTCAAGTTCTGACTGGAGTAGTCCGTGACGCTGTATTCTCTGAACCAGTTGCCTTGAAGTTGATTTTGGATGTTGGATGATTTGGGCCATAGTGTCATCGGAGACCTTTCAGGGCGTCTTGGCTGGTCAAACCCAATGTATCTTAATCAGAAACAAATCCATAGCCTCCTGCTTCCCGTGGAAACAAAAGCAGAGCCTTCTTTCCAAAGCAACCATTTTCAGGTATCTACTTTCTGGTTACACTACACACTTGTGTGGGTATTGTCACTCTTAACCCAATGTAATTTCACCTTTTGAGAATCATGGTCAAAGTCTGAGGTAATAGTTTAATTCAGAACTATTGTCTGAATATTTTGTTGATATAGTTATCAACATGATCAAATATATAGGTCAAAGAAAGGAAGGGAATTATAGTTGAGAATCCCTAATGCAAAAACCCCATGTGCTTCCAAACATGAAATACTGCATCCCAACACAACACCTTAGTGGGAAGTTCCACATTGTACCTCAAACAATGGGTGCAGTGCAGACACAGGTACACTGAGAATACAATAGAAAAATCACCTCCAGTTTTTGTATATAAAATCTATGTAGAAGATAAATTTTACCTTTAGTCCTCATGTACCATCCCTGACATATTCCTTATATCTTTGCACTTATTTCAAAATCTGAAATTATTTATGTTATTGGCTCCAAGCACTTGGATAAAGGATAGCCTGTTTCTGTAAATGTAAGTCAAATAATGTTTGCCATGTTGCTTAGGTGATGATTGATTTAGTGACAATGGATAGCCAGACTAACTGGCGCTTGAGTGTCTCAGCCTATAATACACTTTCTGTGGTGATTGTCTCAGCAGACATTAGGTCTAAAACAGATGTGAACTAGTTGAGAATGTCTGGGTGAAAGGACTTGGGGAAGTCACAGATTGAAGGAGAGTCATCCCTTGAGCACCATTGTGCTAACTGCCCATGATGATGGAAGTCTGCAGCTTTGCTGAGTTTCTCTCCTCCTCCTCCTCCTCCTTTCCTTCCCTCTCCTCCCCTTCTCTCTTCCCCTTCCCTTTTTTTTCTTTTCATACTCCACATAACAATTCCTTCAGGCAGCAGATCCTCTTATCTCCATGGAGAGTGTTAGGCTCTGAGAAGAGTAAGGAGGTTATTTATGTCATGTTAGATCACAGAGATTCCAAATGCAGGCCTGAGTTCACACCCACTATTCTTTCATCCATTCGCACCTTCCCCAGCTGTATATCCACTGTCTAAATCTCCAAACACAAACTATACATGCTTTAAATATTAATGTACTGTTGTTTTTTGTCTAAGCCTTGCATACACACACACACACACACACACACACACACACACACACACACACACACACACACCACAGGCTTTTACATTTCTTTTTGCTTTCACAGTTAACCAGTCTCTGGGAAAACTCATTTTTTTTCCTTTGTCTTCTATTTTTATTGTCTTTGAAGACAACCAAGAACTATGATCATGTACGATGGTGATGTCAATCTTATTCTTTCTAAATATATATCTAAATACATCCTAGCATTTCAGATGAGAATCTCCTCTGTTTTGCAGAGTCTTAACAGAACCATTGCTTTGAAGCGTATCCTCCCTTTTTGTTGTGATTGTCTCATTATGTTAATTTTGTTCTGTCCTTTCTCCTTGACTGCAGGATTGTTTTATACAAGTCTAATTGGAGCAGTCTGACTTTATTTGTATAGCTATCCCTGTGTTGAAATCCTTTTAAGAAGCAGCTATCTCTTATGCATATAATAATGTTTGTATTATTCTCTTACTGAGGAATAACATAATATATTCACAATGGCTGGTTATATACAATTTAATATTTTATTAATTAAGTACTTAATTAATAAAGTACGTGATTTCTGACTTGAACATTTCTAGATGAATAATCTCACTCTTTCTGTGAGTGATGAGATGTGTGGTCCATATCAGTCACACCATGGTGTCTTCCCTGATCCTACTGACAGAAGTGGCATTTGTCTATGTTGTTGTAATGGTTAATATGTTCAAAATACCCCCGTTATTGTCCTATTTACTTAAGAGATTAAATGAAGCATTTTTCATGTGCCTTCACAGAAACGTTACATGATGGTTAAAGTCGAGGAATGCTGCGGTGTCAACAGCAGGTCTTGTCTAGCGCTGATGTCGTTCCAGCGAAGCCCTACACTTAACTCAGATGGTCCTATTGAGTTAGCATAATTAGATGAGGTTGCTGGGAAATTTCCTCAAACTGCATGCTTTCATATTTTACATATGATTTATTCTTGCATGACTCAGAGTTGAGAAGTGTTACTTGTACAGGATTTGTGTCTCTGGGTTTTCTTTCTCGTGTTTTCCCAGGTAGAATACACTTCTTTTGAGAGCAGTCATGTTGTTTGTGGTTATTTTCTGAAAACTCTTCTCAGAAAGAGTAGGACTGGGATTGGATTTAACTTTCACTGCTTTCCTCACAAAAGCCTCAAATAATGGTTTGAATAATAGATTGAATGAAAAAAATGTTTTTTTATTACTTAAAAAGGCTGCGTATTTGTTTTGCTTTCTGACTCTCTACTTGTACCTTTAACACTTTTACAACAACTTTCTGCTTTGCAATACAAACTGCTGTTTAATCCTGTCACAGATACACTTGGCACACATAAAACCACCATAAGCCCTGCTGACATGCTTCTTTGTCTTAGACACTCTCTTAAGGACTTTAGGGCTCACAGTACAAACCCCTCAAACTACATGCAGATTTGGGTGCTTTCCCAACCTTCCTAGTATAAAGATAAACAATCCTGTTGCCAGGGGTTCAAGACAGCCTAGTTTTATTAGAGACTATATTACAAGAAAGCTGACTATGGTATGTCAAATGCTGGACTGTTCTGAATGCCTCTAAGCACTGTTCCTGGAAGAGGAAAAAAAAATAGTCTTCAAGTTCAAATAAAAATGCAACTTAGGGGAAGTTGGTAATAAAATGTGAAAGTATTGATTCCCTCTGTACATTAAGTTCATTTAAAAGCACAGATTATGAAGAGTGACTTTTTCTACTGACTTATATATTGCAGACCCAATGTATCACTTGCTTTCATATCATGTATTGCATGCCCTAAGTATCATTTGCTCGAATATAGCCCAGCATCACAACACTGGAGGCTGAATATGGGCCCTGTGGCAGGAAGTCTACAAATTTCAGTGTGGCATCACCTCATCACCAGGGAAGTTCCTATGAAATATTTAATTTTTAAAGATTTAATTATTTTTATTAGTTTGTATGCATTTGTGTATGTTTCTCTGTATGACTATCACATGTGTGAAAGTACTGAAGGCCAGAAAAGTATTTCAGATCCCTCACAACTGGAACTACAGGCGACTGTGGGCTGATGTGGATGCTGGGGACTGAACTTGGATTCTCTCCAAGGGATTCTCTCTGGCTTAACTACTGAGTCATATCTCCAGCCTCTATGAAATGTTCATTACTATTATTTTAGTTCCTGCTACTGACGATACACAGAGCTTGCCTTGGAGATAACAGATTTTTTTTTTTATTGTCAATTGCATCTGCAGAAGGTGTATTTTTTAATGTATATAATAAGGTCATTTTATCTAAAATAAATAATTCCTATGGTAGTTGAAGCCCCTGCACATTAGGCTTCAACCTATACATTTTTAGTAACTTTTTGGCTAAGAAAGATTAGATAATATTTGAGAAAAGAGGACCTGTGAGATGGCTCAGAGTTAAAAACACTTCCCACAACAGCTTGACAACCCGAGTTCAGTTCCTAAAACCCACATTAGAAGGAGGGAATGAACTCCTCAGAGTTTTTTTCTGACCTCCATGTACGCTATAGCATGTGCATATCAGCCCTCACCCTACCCACCCCCCACAATAAAACAAAGTGATGGAGAAAAGAGGTTTCTTTTATTTCAAAGTGCATAAAAAGCTTCGTTAAAGAATTAAAAGGTTACGTG
The DNA here is from genome assembly GCF_903995425.1 of Onychomys torridus. Classification (NCBI taxonomy): domain Eukaryota; kingdom Metazoa; phylum Chordata; class Mammalia; order Rodentia; family Cricetidae; genus Onychomys; species Onychomys torridus. The sequence goes on from NC_050445.1 coordinate 17,393,536, forward strand.
TATGATTGATTATAACATAGTAAAGAGGATTGAGAATACTGTGTCAGTCTTACAACACATCTCTTGTATATAACGAGAGTGGTGTGATGTTGGGCTCTGCTCCCTCCTCAGGACTGCTGGCTGCATTGGTCCATGAAAGCAGAGGGAGCAGAAGTGGGGAACAGAGTTAGGATGACTTCGGGTACTACTGAGACAGCCCTCCAGGAGACAGACTTCTGTGAATCAGCTCAACTGTATTCCAGAGTATAAGGAAAATACAGGATTGGAGAGCCTGGGGACAAACCCTGGTTTGCATTATGTGTCACAGTCCTATCAGAAAGATCCTAGCACAAGCCTTAGTTATCATATATGCAGCAAGGTAGCCTTCTTTCTAGCAGGAATCTGTGCCAAGGGTCAAGCTAAAGATAAATCAGGCATCTGGCTTAGAGGGCAACTTTCAGATAAGGTCAGTCCTCCAGGCCCAGGGTCATTCTCCAGATAAGGGCAGGAAGTTTTGCTGGGGAGGGAGGGAGTTTCCATGTTGCCCAGCTTTTGGGAAAAGCTGCCAGGCCATAAGATTGCAGCCTTGATGAGCCAGCAATGCCTCCCAACAGTGACAGGACCATGTTTTAGTCAGTTCGTCCAACATTCTATCATTATTGTGTACATGTCTCAGGTAAACACAGTTTTCAGATACAGTATTTTCCATAACTTGAAAGGCTTCTGATAAGCTTCTGAAAAGTGTACATCTTGATATGTTTATCTATTTTTGAAATGTTGATGTGTTCAAAACAAAACTACCCACTGGAGATCCATTCTATATTAGATACTTCTTAATTAATGGAGTAGCTAAGCAAACAGACACAGTCTTGGCTGTTCAAAGGATGAAGGTAGAAACAGAAAAGAGTGATGTGCCATAGAAGGGTGGATCTGGAGGTTTAGACAGCTGCCAGGTCCCACAGAGCTTTTCTCAGGACTATGGGAAATCTGAGCTACAGGTATTTTATCTTTCTGCCATTTATTCCTTCCAGTTGGAAATAAGACTTCATGTACAATAAAGTGAAGTTTAAAGAATCTTATATGTTTAACAGATTTTTATATCTACTCAAGGACAGAGTTTCCCTTGACAAACCAACATGAGTAGTAGCCTATGTGCTCCACACTTGCCTGGTGGGGGCCTCACTGTTTGTATTAAGTATTTAAGAGAAGATTACTTACTATAAAAGATTTTCTGAAAAAAATTTCCATGTGTAAATCTCTCAAATACTTGCTAAGGAGATCTAGAATTGAGTTACTCTTTCAATTGAGTGCTGATTCAAACAAGAAATGCTAGAGAAAAGGAGAAGAAATATATTGATACATACATATGTCAATAATGATAATATTTTGGCTCCAACTATAAGAAACTCATTTAGCAAAACTGATCAGTTCCATTCTATGGCTCATGATCTCCTTAGCCATGTGCTTCTGACCAGATTTACTGAATCAGCTGTGAGTTACCCCTATGTAACAGGCCTCAAATCCAATCAGGACATGGCTGATTCCTTCTATAATATTCATATTGCTATTGAATCGGTGTAGATGTAACCGTTTTGTTAAATAAGAAACACAGAGCCAATTGCGGAGTTAAAAGCCAAGATGTCAGAGCAATAGCTGAGAGCTGAAAACCTTACCCTTCACTGCTGTTCTGTCTTTCCTCTCTGCAAGAGACCTACTTCCTGTGCCCTGTCTTTTATTAGACTTTCTGTTTTGCCTTCTCATAGTTGTAAACCCAGGCACATGACCTCCTTGTCACTGCCTGTCTGTACAGACCTCCAGGTCTTCTATGGTTGGTATTGAGATTAAAGGTGTGTGTTGTCATGAGGGCTGTATCCTTGAACACACAGAGATCCTGCCTAGCTCTGCCTCCCAAGTACTGGGATTAAAGGCATGCACCACCACTGCCCAGCTTCTGCTCTGGCTTGCTCTGACCCCAAGGCAACTTTATTAATATACAAATAAAATCACATTTCAGTACAAATAAAATATCACTATAAATTGGTGAGTACATCTTAGCCTGGCTGGCCAGTATTGTAGCATCTTGGGTCTACAACTGGGTAAGAACATTGATTGCTTTTCCCCCCAGTGGCATGCACTGTACCTTTTGGCAGTCAGCAGGGAGGAAGTTTCCAGGTCAGTTCTCATTTGACTTTTTTACGTTCTGCAGCCAAAGTATGTGGTGTTTTCAGCAATAGGCTCATACCGTCTAGTTCTGGTAGGCAACCAGTAGCAGTGGCAGTAGCCGGTGTACCATGAAAATGTCATATATATGCAAAATGGAATTTCAGTCATCTATAAAAGAAAATGTAATCATGAGATTTGCTGGAAAATGGGTGGGATTGAAGAATACTGAGTGCAATAACCTAAGCCCAGAAAGATAAATACTGCATGTTCTCTGTCGTATGTTGTCCTAGTATTGAAATTTTAGACTCGTGTGTTTGATATGGAGTGTCCATAGAAGACAGGAAGCTAGAAAGGGCTTGTGATATGGGGAGGAGAAAAGGCCTAACAGAAGAAGTAAGTATTAGAACAAATGTGAATGTAGAAAGGGGAGTTGTGTAAGCTAAAATGCTCACACAGGTTTTAAGCATTGGTGTGAGAGGAGTAGAGGACAGGATGGGAAGGATTTAACAATAAGTGAAGGACACATGAAAAAGACATAAATCCCCACTACTTTGTAAACATTTTAGCTTTATTTCTGTTGCTGAGATAAAATATTTGGACAACAACAAAAAGAAGAGAGGCGACTTAGTGGGAAATGGGTTTACTTTTAGTGCACAAATCCAGCTTACAGTCCATCACTACTGAGAAGTCCAAGTCAGAACCTGAAGTAGTTCCTACTCTTAGACATGCTGCCGTCAAGAGCAGAGAGAGAAAGAAGGCTTGCGTGTGTTTATTCAGCTCACCAGGGTTCCAGCCCAGCATCACAAGACAAGACAATCAGAAATATATTAATTAAGTGAGACTTTTTTATTATTAAACCAGACCAGGAGCTAACTATGCTATCTCATGAGCGTCTGTTATAAACAGCAATGCCAGAACAGAAAGATTGAAGGTGTGAGTTGAAGTGAGACGGACTGGGCAATAGTCTCTGTAGTGGGAGCATGTCAGCAGCACTCTGCTCTTCACTCTGGAGAATTCAGAGCTTCCTGTATGCTGTATGGATCCTAAGCCAGCCTTCAGGGTAAAGAAGGCTTGGTGTCTCATTCTGGTTCTGCTTCATTAGCTGGTGACATTATGTCGCGTTCCCTTTCCTTGGACTATGAAATGCCCGTAACATTACTACTTACTTCTAGATTTCTAAGTCTAGAAGTTTCTAGTTTCTCATCTCTGAGAAATCCTTTGTGCAGCCACCTTTCCACCCACCCCCTCCTCCACCTTCTTCATCACTGACACCCAGTTGCACCAACATAAATATGGTCATCAGGGTCCTGTGTTTCTGATTGGCTCATTGTTGCGACCATCAGGATTAGTGACCCCCTGAACTTTGCATCAAGTCTTTCCTTTAGCTCATTGTCTGCCTTCCTCATCTTGCTAGTCAGTAACTCTTTGTATGTTGGTTGATGAGTTTCTTTTGTCAGCAATTGGATTTTCCCAAAGGTTCCCATGACAGACACCTTGGATAAGAACTTGCTCCAGTTGGTTTTTTGTGATTGCAGATCATAGTGCTTGGCTTGCCACTGTCTGGTCTGTGTTTCTGTTAAGCTGCATAGATCATGCATTGAGCCATGTGGTACTAAACCTGTCTCTGTTTAAGCATAAAAAGTTCAGATTTAATAGTGTCCCAGAATTTAAAAGCAGACTGTCCAGATCTTAAATAACAGTCTTGTGTTTCCCAACCTAGCATTCTTTTTAATGGACTGAATATGTGTGATAATCTTGAAAGTTTTTGATTCATAGTAAGATTTTGATACAAGTTGTTGGTTATTTTTCTGTTTTCTTAAATCCTGAATTTTGGCATACTATCATCATAGTATAAACCAAATTTTGTTCTTTGTCTTGAAAAGCTGTATTTTGCTTAACTGGGTCCTGGTCAAGATTGAATTCTATTGACTTGCTTTCTTTGTTTTTACCTTTTTCCAGGCTGCTAAATTGGCTATCGCAGTGTAAGCCTTGGGGTCCCAATGGGGGACTCAGGATCAAGGAGATGTACCCTCGTCTCCCGGTTGCCAATATTCAGGAAAAGTATTAGCAGAAGACATGACTCTCTCCCTTCTTCACCCTCTTCTGGTAACACAGCTGGTGTCCACAGCTCCTCCCCTTCTAGCACTAACTCTAGCTCAGGGAGCATGGGGAAACGCAGGAGCATATTCCGGGCTCCCTCCATCAGCTTCCACCACAAGAAAGGGAGTGAACCCAAGCCAGAACCTGTGGACCAGAACCTTAGTATTTCCAATGGTGCTCAACCCAGTCACAGCAATATGCAGAAACTAAGTTTGGAGGAGCAAGTCAAAACCAGGGGAAGACATTCTGTGGGTTTCAGTAGTTCACGAAGTAAGAAGATAACAAGGTCTTTGACTGAAGATTTTGAAAGGGAAAAGGAACCCTCAACTAATAAGAATGTCTTTATAAATTGTCTAAGTTCTGGCAGAAGTGAAGGGGATGATTCTGGATTCACAGAAGAACAAACTCGCCGTTCTCTAAAACAATCAACCAAGAAGCTACTCCCCAAATCCTTTTCATCTCACTCTAAATTTTCTAAGTCGGTTCCACAGAGCCAATCCAAGTCATTGGTACAGCAGCCTGAATTCTCGCTGGCTGTCGCACAGTACCAGGAGCGGGAACCCACCTTAGGAAGACCTTCCCCATCTTGCTCTGCAGATGTAACAGAGCATGCAGGAAGTTCCTTACAGTCGCCTCTGCTTTCCACTGACCTGACCACAGCACAGACCCCTTCAGAATTCTTGGCCTTGACTGAAGACTCTTTGTCAGAGGCAGATGCCTTTCCTAAAAGTGGAAGCCTGGCATCGCACTGCGACAACTTTGGTCACAATGATGCTACCTCTCAGCCCATCCCCAGTCTCACTGCTGGCACAAAGACGATGGAATTTGTGGGGACTGTGCCCTGTATGATGATGTCTCCTGGGAGGTACAGGCTAGATGGTCGGTGTGGCACCGAACTGCATTCTTTACCAGAGACTGCTGCTGCTACCCAGAGGGAAGTGTTACTGCAAAGCACTGGACCTCCTGTTAGGAATGTGAGTGACCCAGAGACCCACCTACCAGCTGCTCATCAAAGAGAAGAGGAACCCTCTGAACCAATGCTGAGGACCAGCTCACCCAGGACACTGGGATCCTATGACCAGCACAAGGCGCTGGCTGAACGCATTAAAGGGGTCCACCCTGTTTCGGACTCAAGGGTAATCCCTTCATCTGGGGATCCTCATGTTTTTAACAAAGCATCTTATGGATATGAAGCAAGTGCTGCCAAAGGTATGCAGATTTTCTACGTGCAAAAAATGATGGAAATTAATTTTCGTTATTAATTGATCAATTATTTTTACTCCATATCTTGAGTGGAGGCACATTTTCTTTGCGTTTCTAATTTCTGTTAAATGCTTGCTTTCACTGGTTTTAAATTTCTCTCAGTTACGATGGAGATGTAAGTCTGTGACAGTCATTTTTCTTCGCTGTATTGTTTATGTTATTCTGACCTGAGAGGAAGGCAGAAGGAAGGCAATCTGCTTGGACTGTGACTACAATAGCGTTGTTACCTGCTAGTCAGGGAAGAGGAGGCATTTCAGTCAAAGTTTTCATAAAGGAAACGTGTGCTATTTCAATTCTGTTTCCTGTGTTAACAAAGATCTGTTCACTAGAATCTACATTTTGATTTAAATAAATTCTATCTGCGAAGACGAAGGAACTGAAGGGTATGAAAATACAGTCCTTGGAGTTGGGAAGCCTGCTGAGTTCAAAACCCACCTCGACATTAACTAGCTAGGTCGCTTTAAATTCCTTCACCTCATATGAGTGTGTGTAGGAGTGGCTGGTTTTTTTTTTGTTTGTTTGTTTGTTTGTTTGTTGCTTTTGTGTGTGTGTGTGTGTGTGTGTGTGTGTGTGAATTATTTCACTTTGGTTCCAGAAAATATTCAAAGGAATTGTTGAATGTGCCCCTACTCACTTGCATATTTTACATGCTATATTTTATTATTTTCTCTCTGTCATTAACACTGCTGTTTGCAGTAACTGTCTCAATGAGGACAATGATGCTTATGTATCCAGAGATAATATGTGCTCTTTACAAGTATTAATTAAAAATGGGTCTCACTTGTTTTTATAATTGTTAACTCTTTCTTAAGCAAGAGGACTGGGGGTGGGGGTCAAGGAAGATGTTGAAGAAGAGTTGTAGAAGCAGATGACGGATGGGCTCAAGCTCTTTTTGGCTCCTTGTGCTTCAGATTTTGCAGACTTGTTAACAAGCCACTGTGTAGCACAGCCAGGTGGAAGTTAGCTTGAGGTCAAGTTCAGACTCTTATGCTATATTATATGAATGACATAAAATATCAAGTAAATTAAAAATAAATCAAATGACACATCATCATATCAAAAATCATTATGACAACCATTGAACTGGTCCCTTCAGAATAAAACAGTTTTGAAGTCTAAATACATGAACTTGTTTTGAGCATATCTGACATAGGACTAAATATTTTTGTTTGATACTTTTTGAGACAGCGTCACTTGGTAGCCAAGGCTGACCCTAACTCCCATGAAACCCATGCTGGTCTTGAACTAGCAGTAATCCTCTTGCCTCAGATGCCTGAGTGATGGAATGGCACATGTTATACACAGATGAATTTGCTCATGTGGCCGCTGAGAGTCTTCAAAAGGGATTAAACAATCTGCTACTATAAGCATGGAAATTTTTCTGAGATAGAGAACTTTTGAATCATTCTACAGTTTTTCATTATCTTAAAATGGTACTTTGAGTAAAAACTTCCTCTAAGTATTGATATGCATTTTTCTTTATTTGTCTTGGAAAAGTTCTTGCCAGTAGCCTCAGTCCATATCATGAAGGAAGATATATGGAACAGCGGCTGCGGTCTTCATCTGAAGGGACGGCAGGGAGCGGCAGAATGGTCTTAAAGCCGAAAGAAGGGCATGCAGAGGCCAGCAGCTTAAGAAAGCACAGAGCTGGGTCCTCATCTTCCAAAATGAACAGTCTGGTGAGTCTGTCTGTCTGCATGCAGATAAGGAGTAATGCTCTGTGCTCAAGTCTGCTCACCCCTCTTGCAGAATGGACACAGAGTGAATGGAAAATTTAGTTCTATAATCGATGTTGCCAATCACATGGGCTAAACTTTCACTTGAGAGTCTCATGGGACAGGACAGATAACAGTGTGCCAGGCAGCAACCTTCCCTTGTTTTGGGGGAAATTGTTTCATTTCTGTTTTAAAGCAAGATCCATGCTGACCATGAAGACACCTTAGAATCATGTTTTACGTGCGTTTCCCCTCCTTGACCACTCTACTTGGTACCTTATGCTATTGTTACCTTATGGCCCTCAGTGGCTTCACTCTGGGTCTTCTCTCCCAGGGTGAACAAGGTGCAGGAGCTGTGGGAGACGCTGCAAACTTCCCACTTGAAGCTAGAACATAGTCTTAGTGTAAATGCTGAGCTTGAGGCTTATAGACTGAGGGCTTGTGTGGGGGTGTGGACATGGCATTTTGGGTAAGCCTAGATTTTCAGGTAACATGGGGTTGTAGGGAAATCCTGGTGCTTGGTGATGGAAGTTGTAATCATGGCTCAGTGAGGAGCCTTTCCTTAATCCTGGGGAGATGAGAAACCACAGAACAGCAGGTGGCAGCAGGACTTCTGGTACCACTGGACCAAAACTGACCATGTGTGTTTGCTTTTGACCATGTACATGCAGGAAGCTAAGTGTGTGCATGTGGGAAGGTGACACTTCTCATTTTTTCTCTCGTGTATTAAAAATACAGCACCCTTTCTGCAGGTGAACTTGAAACCAGTACACGCTTCAGATGCTTTTAAACAAATGCAGTGTTGGAGATTGAAGCTAAAATTGTTACAAAATGGTTTCCTCTCTGAAACCTGTATTGTTTCTTTATAGAGAAACATTGTTTCTGTATTGTTATGGAAACAATTTTTTCAATCCAGTAGATTTAAGAGTTGGTCCTTGAAATATTTTATATCTGAATTTTTTTTCCCTGCCCATAATTACTCCAAGTAATTTCCCCATAACATCAGCAAACCACTGTCTCAGATCCATGTGTTAGACCTAGAACTTTAAAATATAAGGTCTGGGGATCCATGTTCCAGCTACAGCCGGAGTCGTGGTTGATGTCTGTGGCCCAGACACCTCAGAGGGCGGTAGGAACCATGTGTGATGAAATGAAAGGGCCATGCTGAGCCTGGCCCTGCCCTTGTCTGGCCCTGGGAAAGCTGGCCCTGCCTTAATGGCCACTGAAGCAAGACAGCTGACCTGGACCCTTAGAGGAGTACAACTAGCCTTTGCACTTGGGAGAGATAGCCGCGGTTAGGGAGAAGACCCAGATTGCCAAGACAAAGGAGAGCTGGCTCCGCCCCCTCGCCTGAGGCTGGCGGGCCCCAGAGGCCTGGTCTGACCAGTTTAGCCACCTCCTACCTCCAAAGCCCACAGCTGGGCCTGGAGGTTGGCTGCCTCCTCTAGGACCAGGACCTGCTTGCTGTAGCTTGTGAAGGAGTGGTCCTGTGGAATGATACCCGCAGGGTCTCTATAACTCGGGGCCAGGGGAATTCCTGGATATCCCAGAGGAGTTTCAGTTAGGAGCCAGTGACTAGGGTTGCCAGAAATCAGAGGTCTTGAACCAGACAGTGACCCATTGCAAGGAACATTTGCTAGTAAAGCTGTTTGAACAAAAGCATATACTATGTGACACACTGCTCCCAAACACCAGGATGAATGAAGAGGTATTGGAGAGGCAGGAAATATGGAGAAGCAAAGAAGAGGTTTTTGTTTTATTTTGTTCTTGTTTTTGTTTGCTTGCTTGCTTGGTTTTGTTTTGTTTTGGTTTTTTTTTTTTTTTTTTTTTTTCTTTTGACGGGGTGCTACAAGGGTGAGGGGAGGATATGGGGAGACCGACAGGTGAGCAGAATTAGGGTGCATGATGTGAATTTCCCAAAGAATCAATAAAGAGATTATGTTTTTAAAAAAAGGAAAAAGGATTTTATTCTTTTGTCATCATAGATCGTCAACACGTGTCTCTGCAGTATTAGAAAACAGCCACTAGATGGCAGGATAACACCGTTTTAGTTGTAGTTCTTGTAGAGGACAACTCAGTAATATGTAAAGTGGTGGGAAGGTCATTTTGAGTAAGAGCTCTGCAGAGCCTGAGCTGTTGGAACTCTTTAGGCTTAGAGCAGGCATCTGGTAAAGCTACAATGACTTGGTTAAATTTTCAGAGAACTATTGAAGTAAACTAGCACTTTTGAAGTTTTAGAGGTGACTTACCAGAAAGTACTTTATGATTCCACTGTATCCTTCAATCATTGTTTTATTTGACGATTAAGTTTAAAATGTGCTTGATACATCTTTAATATACAACAGAAGGAAGAAATGCTGCAGTATTTTAGGCAATTCTAGCATTAACTAATATGGAGTGTGGTAGAGAAATGCCTTTCTAATAATGCTGATCGGTTCAAGGCACAGCTGCTGAGTATGCTGCTCCATGGTCACAGGGGTGAGTGCATTTTGGCATTTAAACTATTATACAGATGCTCAACTGTCTACATTGCACCATTAGGTGAGGCCTGTGGTTGATGCTGCAAGCTCAATCTGGAAGGCCACAGGATTAGGGCTTATTCTGTCAGAATCATTCACGTGGGATGGTGGTCTTTCTGGAGACTTCCAGGGTCACACTCACACTCCTGAGTCAGTATGCAAGAAGCACAGGAGAGGGTCAGCCTTCGCTGATTGGTTCTTCCTTCAAAAGTTGGTAGCCTGGAATACGTGTTCCCAGTCATGTGCTGGTGGGAAATCAGGGCTCACCTTCAGGTTTCTGTTTAAGTCCCTTTAGAAGCCTTTTGTTTTGATTAGCTTTGGGAAATGAGCCATTTTCATTTAGGAGCTGCTGCCATTAGTTAGAGTTCTTGTCGATGACAACTCACTCTATGTTAAATAGTGGGATGGTCAGTTTGAGTAAGAGGTCTGCAGAGCCTGAGCTGTCCTGGCTCATCATTTACTTCACAGAAGGATGTGCCAAGCTGCTAGTTCATTACCTCTGCCATTATTCTTCCTAAAATGTACAGCCACAGGATGAAACAGTACATATTAAAAACCCCATTAGGAGATTATGCATTTCTTTTTTCTCTGTCATTGGAGGAATATTAAGGGTCATAGTAAAGACAAAGAAAAGAACCTTGCCTCTGATTCTATTTCATCAGTCCAGTGTTTGTTGTTAACAACAGAACATCAGAGACTATGTAAGTTGTAAGAAGAGAGATAAATTTGGGGCATGGTTCTGGTCCAGTGTGATGTTTTCAGCTGGCCCATGGCCTTCGTGCTGACAGAACCTCAAGAGTATCATATGGGAAGAGACAGCAATTGTGGGAAAGAACTTTCCAAACTTCATCTAAGACAGACCAAGGAAAACCATTTGTCTGTCAATCCACTCATGAGGGCAGAACCCTATCAGTCTCACAGTCCCACTCAGCCCCACCTTTTATTACCTGTAGTGGCTATTTAATTTGAATGTGAGTCCTCTGGGGGCATAAACTGTACTTAAACAATAGTCTGCAGCACTGTGGGACGTCTTCAGAAATGTTCTGACGTTTAAATGGAGACATGAGAAGACCGGGGATGCTTGCTTTTCACTCTTGGTACTATGCTTTTATTTGTAAAAATGTTTTTTTTTTTTTTCTTTTTCAGATATTTTTTATGGGTATGAGTGTTTTGTCTGAATGTGTATATGTGTGCCACATGTGTGCCTGGTGCCTGTAGAAGCCAAAAGAGGGCATCAGATCCCCTAGAGGTGGAGTTATAGATGGTTATATACTGCTATGTGGATGCTGGGAACCAACCCAGGTCCTTCGCAGTATGCTGACTCTCTGAGCCATCTTTCTAATCCTGTGGTTTTTATTTTTAATTGATCAGATCTCTTACTTCCTTTCCTCAGATGGAAACTGCTATATGTCTTGTGTAGTTGTGTCATTGCTTTGCACAGCTTCACAGCTTGTGAGACACACTGTGTGTCCAAAGTCACATGAGGGAGTCAGTAATTATACTCCTTAACATAGGACCTACATTCCAGCCAGTGCCACAGAACAGACCCATACATCTGCCACCACTGCTGGCACCCCCCTCAGCCTTCCCTTTTCCCAACTGACAGCAGGTGAAATCAAGCAAAGGACAGTGGCAAAAGTTTCAGGCTTTACTCATGTGTTGATTGTCCGGGAAGGTTGGCAGCCATAGCCCTGGCTGCCTACACAGGTCCTGCTGTGGCCTCTGCTTCTTCCCCTCTGCTGTCCCAGGGACTGGCCTCTGCTGACACTCCTCCAAGAGAAACTGGTGCCTGGCTTAAATGGGATTGTAAAGTACAGCCCAAGGAAGGGGATCTATGGATGTCACCTTTGTGAAACTTGTCTGGAATAAAGTTGCATTGCTTAATAAAATCTGAGGCATATTTTCCATCACAGAAACATTATCAAAATAGATTTATTCTCCCTTTTCCCCGGAAAAAAAAAAAGAATTCTTTTTTTTTTCCAGTTTTAAAAGTAACTTCAGTTCCTGGTAAGCAAGTTGGGCAGGGTGTTTGGGGAAAGGACAGCAAACTCCACCTCATCTCACTTGCTTTCCTAATGACATGTGCTTCCTAGATCTAGTCATTGACCTTAGAATTAAAAACAAGCACACACTGCCTCTTCGGAAGGTAAGTGTTTTAAGAGCCAAACTCAGGTCTCAAGTGTGTATTTTTAGGATACTGTTAGTTCTTCTCAGCCCCAACAGAAAAAAAAAAATTCTTAAATATGTTTTCAAATATCATTTACTTGATTTATTTTGATAGTTCTCAAAATTTCAGTTTTTTTCAAAATCAATTGCATTAAAATTGCTTAGAAAAATCATTTGAATAATAGCTTTAGGATTTGAATACTTAATATTTGAATATTATTATACTTTACAACTTCAAAGCCTACTCAAGTTAACAATTTATTTTTATTGTTAAATTGGAAGAAAAGTCCTTAAGATGTGTATATATATGTGTACATATATGTATATATATTTGCAAAGTAGTTTGTATTTTTCATTTTATTATATGAAACCAAGTTTAAGAATTATGCCTTTATGCAAATACTTATGAAACTCAAAAAATACATGAACTACTAATTTAAAAATATTGTCTGTTAAATCTCAAGTTAAGGCTGTATGAAATTGTCACAGGACCTGACTTCAAAAACAAAATTAATGCTTAAGACAACATTTATTATACATGACCTCACTTACTTTCCATGTGGAATTAACTTTGAACTTTGCCTTTATTGTGAGGACTGGTCTAATTGATGATTATAGTTCCTAAACTGCAAAGGAACCCTTTCCAGAGCTCGCTGCTTGCATGGATGTTCCGATTTCTTTCTTCATTCTGCTGGGAGAATCACTCCACCAGGAGGATATTATCTTGAATATTTAAGCTTTATGAGATTTGAAGTGGAGGGTGACCAGCTGTCAGATAATTCATAGCATGCATTGGGCTCTGGGTGAGATGAGGCGGTCTGTCTCAGCATGCTGTTGCCCTCCTTAGATTTATGTTCCAAAGAAGTGTGGCTACATGAACACAGATTTAAATGAAAGGGCAATCAGCCACCTGGCTATGGTTCATGAGTCACAGTGAGTTTCTTCTTCTCAGTCTATTATTTTTTAATAATAATAATAATGAAACTATATAGAAAGTATCTCAGAGTCATGTGGGGGCCAGAGTACACTGATAGTGAAGTGTGCACTTGACCCAGCAGCCGTGGGTAGCTGCTGTGGCTGATGAAAGGCTGATGGAAAAGGACTGAACTGTGATGTGACAATGAGATTTAGAAAAGACAAAGGGACTGTCAGGGGCTTGCTCTGCCCCATAGTGCTCGTCTCTCTGGGAAGTCCTGCTCAACAAAAGGACATTGCAGTACCCATAAGTTTCATGAAGGGGAGACTGTGGTTTCTTGAAGAGAACTTGCTGGAAGCCTGCCAAGTCTGTTAACTGAAGCCACTGTTGTCAGGATATAGTTTGCTATTTATTTATTTATTAATTCAGTGCAATGTGGCTGAAAATGCAAGATGTTAGAATCTTCATCTCTTTTCTCCTTGTAGTGAGCAGACTATTAGTTAGCTTTTGGCAACTAAGAGGACTTGACGCATACCAATGATTTATAAAGAGTTAGTCGCTTTTCATTCTTGTAATAAAACATGAGGCAGTTTTTCAATTTTGGCATTCTGGCTTTACCCCAAGATTTTTACATTATGTATTTTTATATTATGGATATTTTTACTTTAAAATAGAATACTATTCTTATTCAGTAAGAAAACTGATATTACTGAAGCAACTAACTAAAACTATACATTTTAAATTCCAAAACCAGAGCCGACAAACAACACCAACACTCACACAGAAGAAGAGTCATCCAAATTACGATGGCAGCTATGCTGAGGCAACATTAAAATGCTATCAGGTGGAGTGAAGGTCAATTCAGTTTATTCCAGGCTGAGACCCTTGGTGGTTGTGTGCTCAGCTGAGCATCAACAGTGCTTTGAGGGGTTGGACAGCATGGCCAATGGGAAGGGGGCTCTTTGCTCATGGAATGGCAAGAAGGATGAGGAGGAGGAAGGGGAGGAAGAGTTAAAAGTTTAGAGTGCTTACATTCTATAGATATTGGTGAAGATCCTTACCTGCACAGATACCGTTCCAGAGCAGGTAAGAAGTACTGGGTTCTGGATTCTAACCATCCCAGATTTAAGTAAGGAATCAAATAGACATCATCCCAATAGCTGCATCAGGGAAGGCTCTTAAGGAGCCTTTGACTACCACTGAGGTGGAGCAAAAGTCTGAGTGGATGAGTCCAAATCATGTGGACTCACTGCAGATGAGTCAAAATCAGCTCTCTACAGTGAGCTGGGGTTGAGGTAGGCAGAGAGTATGCAAAGAAATATTAAATGTGTTTTACTTTAGAAAAACACAAGGCATCATCATTACTGTAATCTTTCTTTGCAAACGTTCATTTTAAATAGCTTTTGGGAAATGAATAGATAAATGAAGAATATGAAGGCATCTTATGCTTTGAGCCCCTCTTGCTATTTGTTTTTGAACCCTTTCTAAATTTCAACTTAAATGGAGTTATGCCAAGTCACGTAGGGTGATAATGCTCTCAAGTGACTTAGACCATCTAATAAAACCTAGTGTCAGGCATGAGAAATCTTTCTTTGAGTCATTGTACATGGTAGTCCAAGAGGCTCTTTAAAGAATATAGGTTTTGCTCCCCAGAATTTGAAAACCTGACCCTGCAGAAGATACCACACACTGTGAACAAAGTACTTGGGAGATTCTAGCTAGAACTGGCCTGGAAGCTTCCTGCCTGGGGACTAGCTCTCCTAGTATTGGGAAGTGCTATGCAATCAGCCAAGGGAAAAGAGCAATCAATAGCCTATTCAGCTGTAAATCTTACACACTACAATAATGACCAGCCTGGCGAAAGACCCCCAGTAGTAGAATAGTGGTGCTTTTAACTTGGAGGTAAACAACAGCTGTCTATTTGGACTTAAGATACACTTAATAGGAGGGATTTATGCCTAGTATTATAAACCTAGCCAAAAGCCGGGTGGTGGTGGTGCACGCCTGTAATCCCAGCACTCAGGAGGCAGAGGCAGGTGGAACTCTGTGAGTTCCAGGTCAGCCTGGTCTACAGAGCTAGTCCAGGACAGGCTCCAAAGTGACAGAGAAACCCTGTCTTGAAAAACCAAAATAAATAAATAAATAAATAAATAAATAAATAAATAAACAAACAAACCAAACCTAGCCAAAAACCAATTGCTAGAGAGATCATAGACTCTAGAGGAGAACTTTCTACTGCTATTTTCCTAAACCAATATAATTCCTAATAGATATTTTCTAAATATCTATTCTCATAATATAGATAAATATAGCTCTCACCCTCATCAAAATGTTTCTTTTTGTAGTATATGGAGGCTATTACATAAAGACACAACTGGTCACTCTACAGGGAATAAGTGATGGTGGGTGTACATCTACAGTACCCAACTCATAACACAATCAGTACAGTGGTAAGCTTGCTTAAAGACCATTCAATAAAATGTGTGTTTATGTCAGTTTATCCATGTAGAAACAAAAGCCTACATGGAGAACAAGAGAACAAACTAGAAAACACAAACAGTGCACAGAACTTAGCCACCTGATATACTACAAGGATACTAAAAAATACACACTGGAAGAGAGCATCTTCAATAAATGATGCTGGGAAAACAGGATGTCTAAACATGGAAGTAGGAAATGAAATCTATATTTATAATTCTACAAAAAAAATAAGCTTCAAATGAATCAAAGACTTCAACTAAGTTAAAATGCTAAAACTGATAGGAAAACATAGACAGAACTCTATGAAATACAGGTATAGGAAATAACTTTCTGAACAGAACTTTTTTACTGAGAAATTAAGACAACAACTGACAAACAGGAACTATGAAAAATAAAAGGTTTCTGTGTAGCAAAGGAAAGAACCAATGAAGCCATGAGGGACCCAAAGAGTTGGAGAAAGTTTTCAGCCAGTAGAGGATGAATAGCAAAAATCTGTAACACACACACACAAAAATGAGGAATCAAGAAAGCAAATGACACAGTTAAAATATGGGCTATAGATCTGAACAGAGAATTCTCAAGAGATAGAATAAAAATGACTAAGAAATATCTTTAAGATGTTCAGGATCCTCAACAAATGGGAAATGCAAGTTAAGACTACTTTGAGATTTCATCTTGCCACAGTCAACTGAAAACAAATGCTGGTGAGGATGTGGAAAAGGAAACAAACCCTCATTCTCTTGAGGCAGCCACTTTAGAGATCAATGTGTGGAATTCTTTTTTTGTTTTTCAAGACATGGTTTCTCTGTGTAGTTTTGGAGCCTATCCTGGAACTCGCTCAGTAGACCAGGCTGGCCTTGAACTCACAGAGATCGCCTGCCTCTGCCTCCAGAGTGCTGAGATTAAAGGCCTTTGCCACCACCACCCAGCTTAATGTGCAGAATTCTTTTTTTAAAATAAAAAATATATTCTCATTTTATTTTATTTTATTATTATTATTTTTTAATGCTGAGTGCCGTTTATTGAAGGAGGGAGGAGGTCTTGAATACAGGCTTACAGCACAATGGGAGAACCCTGGAGGGCAGAAGTTCCCTACTGATGTTTTACAATCTTGCATCTAAGCTGTTAACGTCCAATATGTAGAATACACAGACAAGCAACTTCCCTTAAGCATTCAGGAGGGTGGAACCCAGCAGGGAATTAGCATAGGGAGAATATTAAGGTCAAGGTCAGCAAGCAAGGCAACAGTTACCCAAAACAGGGCCCAGGAACCTACCTTTTACTAAAAAATGAGCTTCTGACTTAGGTTGTGTGGGACATCAGCAAGTCACCTTACCCGTCATGGAGATGCCTGCCCAGGCCACACAGGTGCTCTGTCTTAGGTTAGTGAGCGCCCCCCAGGAATTACCAGTCTCTGAATACTCATTATCATACAGGCTCAATCATGTGTGAGCTGCAGAGTTAACTGTTGCCAAAGATCTCAAAGTGGCACTGGTCTTGCAATCTGTATGTTCAAAAGACCAACAGAAGTCTTAACCTACCCATAGCTGGTAGGCTAAAGGCAACTGAGCCATTCCCTTTCTTAACAAGCTTTACTGCAAACTACGGTCCTTGTAAGATGGTATCCCAAAAGCAAATGGAACTTGAGCTTATAAATTTATAATTTTCAAAGCCAATCCAGAATTCTTAAAGAGCTAAAAGTAGATCTATTATATGTCCCAGCTATACTCTCATTGGCTTACATCTAAAGGACTTGATATTCTATTAATAAGAAATGTTTTCAGCCATGTTCATTGCCCTTCTCTCAAAAAAAAAAAAAAAAAAACCAAACAAAACAAAAAACAACAAAAAAACCCAAAACTCTTCTCAAAGCAAATACTTATTCCATATTTTTCTTCATGGCCAAGAACAGAGAAATTTAGAAGTTAATGTTTACTGGGACCATATCATGTGTTGTGGGCTACATAGCATCTATATACCATCTATTATCTATCTATCTATCTATCTATCTATCTATCTATCTATCTATCTATCTCTATCATGTATCATCTATATATCTATTTATTATTATATATGTGTGTATTTAATACATCTCTCTATATATAATTGTCATTTACCTATTGCTTTTGGTATTTTCAAGTCTGGTCTTGCTTTGGAGTCCTGTCGGGACTGGATTGTGCTGTATAGACTAAATTCTCCTGGAGCTTGCCACAGTCCTCCTGCCTCTGCCTCTCCAATGCTGAGATTACAGGTTTGTTCTACCACTTGGGCTGCCATCATGATCTGTTTTGATATGAGAATTGGTATATTGTATTTCTAACTCTTCTTAAGAAGAATTTTCACTAAAGAGGTTGTTACCCTTCTTAAAATGGTTATGTTCACTACAATCGTCTGAATCCTATTGCTTAGATAGACCCAAACTTTTAACTGTGCCTATTGCTTAAGTAGTGTTCCTTCCCTTTGACCCTTATACTTCCCTTGATTATGGAAAATGTCACCAAATGATTGTTTTAGTTATTGACTGTATTCACTTAACTGACCATCATATGTTAAAGGAACAAGGAAACATTATTAGATTTATTTATTTATTGATATTGATTTGGTTAATGAGCTCCCTTTATGATAATGATATTCTTAATATCCTAAACCTAGGATTTTCCGTACATCAAAGAGAAAATTAAAGTGCAGAGTAACAGTGTGAATAGTTTGAGTGGCTCTTTCTCCCACTGGAAGGTAATGAAGAAAAAATCAGTTTCTTCTTCTCTCCCTAGACTTAATTTGAATTTTTTTTTTTTTGGTTTTTCAAGACAGGGTTTCTCTGTGTAGCTTTGCGCCTTTTCTGGAACTCACTTGGTAGCCCAGGTTGGCTTCGAACTCACAGAGATCCTCCTGCCTCTGCCTCCCGAGTGCTGGGATTAAAGGTGTGCACCACCACCGCCTGCCTAGACTTAATTTGAAATGATGTGGGTTTTTTTTTTGTTGTTGTTTGTTTGTTTTGTTTTTGTTTTTTTTTTAAACAGGAAAATGGGAACACCCCAAGGAAGGCTTCAAAAACATTTAGCAAACTTCTGACTGGTTTGTCATTATTCAAAATGTTGTATCATTGTGGTCCCGATCTTTGAGAAATGATGTCCTAGATTTACATCCTGGAGTAGAAGTACTTAATAGAGCTTACTTGTGCTCATTTAATGAAAATAACAATTTCTGATTATAATGACGAGGTTGCTAAAATATACCATATGTAACAATACAGATTTATAAAGCAAGTAACCTAGCTGGTTTCTTGTGCATTTACTGTAAATGTTGTCAGTAGTTAGTGCCTTTGAGCATTCGGCAGCAGCAGAAGCTAGTGAACTTTTCATATGGTCCTATCTGGAATAAAGGTGAACATAGCATGCCTGGTGTGTTATGCACATTACATGCAATACGGCAACAACTGAACCAGAAAAAATGAGTAAAAGTAGAACATGGGGTCAGAAAAAATTGGATTTAATGCTATGATTACTGTCTTCAATTTCCAGATCTCTGGACTGAAATCTCTTTTCTTTCTTTTTTTGTTTGAAAGAAGAATTCTGATTTTGATGTTTTATGGTCTTGGCATATACATAAATGGGGTTATAATCTCATGGGTTCTAAGATTCTGTTGCTCATTTATAAAGAGGAGAAGGGATTACCACTCAGAACTTGTGAAGGGAGGACTACCTTGCCCTGGGTAAAGCAACTTGGTTGCTTCCTCTCTTAGGATGGCTCCTCTGGTTTGTGGCTATATTTTCCTGGCTTTATTGTGAACACCTTTCCTTGAAAATTTCTGTCTTTCATGTGTTCCCATCTTCCCCATCATTCTGAAAGTAGTCATTCTGGCTTTGCAGGTTTTACCTTTGTTCACGTTGTCTCTCCTTCTTGAGTTTAATCCACTGGAATTGCAGCAAGATTCTAAACATAACAAACCCATGCCTTCTCCAGTGCATTGGTTGCCTAGAGAGAACCCACAGAGCCATCCTTGTATACAGGATAGTCCTTTCTAGTGTTCTGTTTTTTTTCCCTGTGGACTGCTGGGCAGCCATTCACTTGATTTTAATATGAATAATTAGCAAATGTTTGCCTGTGCTAATTAAGTATAAAGCAGATTAAAAACATTTTAATACATTTTTTCACATATTAGTTATGGAGATTAAGTAGAAAACTAAATTAAAATTGTAGAATTTTCCATGTAAAGGAACAGCCACTAGCTCATTCCTGCTCATGTGAAGGAATGCTGCATGGAAGTCAGCCTGTGGGGTCTGGAGTACTGCATCAGACACTGGTGTTAGCAGACAGTCAGCCTTGGCAGCTTGCAGCCTTGAGCATCTACAGACCTCCCAGAAGCCAAGCCAGCAGCAAGTGCATGAGCCATGCCTTCCTTTTCTATTTTACTAGATAAACCATTCACTCTATTGGTCGTTCAAAGTTTTATGCTGAATATTATCAATTCCAGTGAACCCTGGGGGCCCTGAGCCCTGTCTCACTAGAAGCCCATCTACGTGGAAAGTGAGGAGGTCCTCCTGCCTTATCTAACATTAAGACACCTTGTGTGAGCATAACAATGAAAACATCTCTGTGAGTACCACTGCTTGTGCCAGATGGAGCAAGGCATAATGTCAATTCTGGGTTCTTCACACATACCAGTGTTCCCCTCTCCTCATGGATTATGTGAGCAGGTACAGGGAGCAGACTTGCGCTGAACCACAGACTGGACACTTGATGCTGTGGGGACAATGCTTCTGCTGACCTTACAGTGGTCTCACAACATGGAATGCTTCTTCATATTTGTTCTCACTGGGCATTCTGCATGCCTCCACATTGTCAAGGTCTCCAGGCTGCACTGGGAAGGGATTATGACCACACCACGCAAGGCATAAGAGGCTGAGCACAATAGTGATATTTGAGGAATTCAGTGGTGAGCTGACAGTCCAGTGGCTGGGCAATGTACTTCAGTGGTGATCTTACAGGCACACAATCATAGCTTTCAGGATTTCCTCTCAAAAAGTTCATAAATTATACACGTTCCTTCACAATTTCTAAATGAGGAAATTGAGGGGCATGGATATTAATTAATCATGAAAAATATGTTAATATGGTGGTTTTTAATCCACTTTTTTCAAGACTCTTGACATTTCAAAAACAATGAGATAGAAAATAGCTTCTATTTATTTTTTTTAGGCTAGATCAGTAACTTTTACCATATTATTAATGGAGGCAAATATTTGAAAAATAATATCTTCAAGTGACATTGATGAGCCTGTTTAAATGTGCAATAAAACCAATGCTATTTACTTCCCAACTGAAAATCGTTGAGCTAGAGCATCATGTCACAGTTTTGTAAATCTTTATTCTCTGGATTCCTAGGAGGCAGCTGGGACCTCATCTGTCCTGGCCTTCTGTCTGCTGTAATATATCGCTTTGTGACAAGTGGTAAGACTCACACAGACAGGCAGCTGGTGTGAGTAGCTTTCAACATTCCATTGACAGTGGGATATGAAATTGTATTGATTAATCTTTCATATTCTGAAATAAAGGGCAATGCGTATATTCATGTTGTGATCTTGGAAGCTCCCTTCCTCTCATTATTTTAACGGTATATCACATTCACTTCCACTCTGAATATTAGCCCATTTTCCCTTTCCCTACCAGGAGCTCATACCAACTCCTCTGGCCCCTTCCTCCTCATTTCCAAGTATGTCCCAGAACCTCCTCCTATGGGACCTCTGCCTTGAGCAGCAGCCTATTAACCTCAGATTTTCTTCCATGGCATTGTGTGCTTCTGCTGTCAAAGTATGCATTGACTGCTGATGGCATTTAGTGACTTTGCTCACACTTTTAAAGTTCCTAAAGAATAAGTAACCTGTGTCCAAGACATAAATGTTGTACTTGTTGAGATATGGTTTAAAATCCAGAAAATATGATTCTATATTTTTTATGTTAAATATTTTTTATTAATTAATTTTTTCCTTTTAGTTTACATCCCAATCTCAGTTTCTCCTCCCTCCTCTCCTCTGTTCCCTCCCACTTGAGCTGGGTTTTGAGAACCTATTCCCCATGCTAGGTTGCCTTGCTCAGCCTTTATGCAGGGGGAGTAGCTTGCTCCTGCCTCAACTTGATTCTAGATTTCATTCTTGTAGCAAGAACTGTAAAGGAAGAAACAGAGAATGCTCTTTATTTGCACTGTGGGTTTGTATGAGTGTGCAGTCTCTCTGTGTATATATTTTCCTGTGTGTTCATGGGTATATGTGTACATTGTGAACCATGGAAGTGAATAACAGAGGTCAGTATCAGTCATTTTCTACCTCTGTTTTTTGAGGCGAGGTCTCACTGTACCAAAAGTGTCCTTCACTGTACCTGACGTTTTCCAACTGGACTAGACTGGCTGACAGCAGTTCTCCCACTCCCCCCAATCACCACCCCAGGTTCTTTCAGCCTCTCCCACTGCAGTACTGAGATAACAGGTGCCTGTTGCCATGCCTGGATTCTCTTATGTGGGTTCTGGAGATCTGAACTAGAGTCTTCATGATTATGTGATAAACACTTTACTGACTGCATCGTCTCCAAATCTGACCTTGCCGTTTTTAATCATTTACCTTTATCAGTGACAACATGAACTTTGTATTGCAGTGATTATTTATTGTTAGATATCTAGATTAACTGATGAACCATTATTTAATTCAAATGTCTTCAATGTTAAGACTTTTCTTATTTTTAGGACACTTGTCTCCTGGTTACCTATTAAAAGTAAACTCTTAGGTTTGGCAATCTGCCAGCCATCTTGTATTTGCTGTTTCTTACTGATTTTTATAGAGCCTTATTCCTTTTCTTTACTATATGGTTTCCAGTTTATGAACTATTGCTGTTTAATTGGCATTTTATTCCTCTCCATTGAGGAATTGATAAAAACAGTATATAGTAATGGAGCAAAAGTTAAATATCAGAATTTTAGATACCTGTTATGTTTGCATGCTTTACAAGAAGACCAAGTATATCAAATGTAAAGGTGTAAGTTTAACTTACAGGTAAAAAAAAAATTCAGAAAATACTTTTACTTCTTATACCTATAAATTAAATTCACTTCTCATATAACTCAACTCATTACAAGTTTATTTACATTTAAATTACATTTTCTTAGTACTATACTGTTTGTCTTAAGAAAGATGAATGGTGTCTTGGTTTTCAATGGCTGTGATAAAGACCATGACCAAAAGAAACTTGTGGAGGAAAGGGTTTATTTCACCTACACTTTCATGTTATAGTCCATAACGGAAGGAAGCCAGAACAGGTACTCAAGGCAGGAGCCTGGAGGCAGGAACTGAAGCAGGAGCCTTGGTGGAACACTGCTTACTGGCTTGCTCTCCATGGCCTTCTTCTACTTCCCACCTGCCCAGGGGTGGCACCACCCATAGTGGGCAGAGCCCTTCTCCATCAAACATGAATCAAGAAAATACCTCTCAGGCTTTTCTATAGGCCAGTATGGTGGGGGCATTTTCTAGATTAGTTTCTTTTCTCTCAGATGACACTATCTTGTGTTAAGTTGACAAAAACAAAACGCATCTGAAATGGAAACAAAAACAAAAAGTCAAACAGGACATTTCCTACAGCTGTTTCTTTTTACATATTTCCCCCTTACTTTTTTTCTAAATTTGTTTTTGTGCTAGTGACTTGTTTAAGACAAAAGCAACTTTCATTTTCTTAAACTTTAGAAGAAAATCCCCAAATTGTGCTAGTATCTGCCTTGGAACGATGCCCCATCCTAATGGCCCTGAAGGAGAACTTAAGTTCTCATCCCTGTGTGGTACTTAGTCCAGGATCAAGTTGTTGTTGAGATGGACTAACTGCATTTGTGATACATATTGTATTAAAAAAAATGCTAGGAGAATGCTATTTAACTGTGTAATTATTTGATTTTTGTTTCCATGTTCGTGGTCCTGAGGTTAAAACCAGTGCTCTCTTTGTGTAAAGCGTATTCTCCATCACTGAGCTGAACCTTGTCTCTGAGAGTGTATTTAAAACTGCTCCAGGAAAATGGTGGGGAGTTCACAGAGATGGAAGAAATCCAGCACTTATCATGTCTTTCCTTCGATTTTCAGCAATACCTCATGAGCTGATCTGTGTCTCATTGTGGTACTCATTATTCATGAGCCCAGATTTTTAAGTCACTTGAAGCTATAAAGTCATCTGTTGACCTCAGTGTGAGGACAGTGTTATGAGGGATCCTGAGGGGAGAAGAGTGTGCAGGAGAGACATTCTTGGCCCCTCCACAGGTTCTTCCCTAGGCGTTAAACATATTTTATAATTTTTATAATGAATTATTCATGATTTTACGTAGTTCATAATATGATCCGTTGTAGGAAAATGAGCTCCTTTCTGTATGACTACTGAGCAGAAAATCCAATTACTGTCTTTGATCCTATTTCTCAGACTAAAAGCTTGAACTTGTCATTGCGTGGGCTCCGTAAGAGAACTCACATTCTACTTACTTCTGTCATTCTTCTTTCTGTCACTCCATTCCACTTCTTTGCTTCTTTTTATGACTCCTAAGATGTATACAACCAGATCATCTCCCCCGCCTCTCTCTTTCTCTCCCTCTACATCAGTATCCGGTCCCCTCTGGATTCTTCTGCAGCCCCCCCGGCTGCTTCTCTGCCTTTGCTGTCAGCTTCTCCCTTAGAACTACGCTGAAGTGATCCTTTCATCATCCAAAGTGAATTATTTTATGTGCACTCTTACCACATTCCTCAGGCACTTCCCACTCACTCACCCACAGAAGCAAAAGCCCTCAGCTGGGAATGTTTCTCAAGGTACCAGGCTGTGTCTTCACTCCCAGTTCTCATACACAGCATGACTCAGACTTGCTGTTTGTAACATGCCACCTTCCTTGATTGCTCCCCACCTTGTCTGATGATTTCACACTGGGTGTCTGTGCAACAATCCCTCCTGCTGCCATGAGTGACTCTTCCAGGTTTCTGCCTGTCCTACCAACCTTAGCATTTCTACTTGTTATCCTCCTCAAGTCCTTACTTTTCTCCATTATTTTCTCAATAAAACTTCTCACTATTTTGCATATTTATTTGTTTAACTATGGCCCGGTACCGAAATACAAGAACTCCTAGAGTAGGGGCTGTGTTTTTAAAATAATCTT
This sequence comes from Onychomys torridus, assembly GCF_903995425.1. Lineage (NCBI taxonomy): Eukaryota > Metazoa > Chordata > Mammalia > Rodentia > Cricetidae > Onychomys > Onychomys torridus. The sequence goes on from NC_050445.1 coordinate 17,418,004, forward strand.
CAAGGCCTACAATAGAGCCCTGTGCAAGGAAGGTGAAGTGTGTAAAACACTGACATTGATATGAACCCTTGGCAATTTGTAGTAGCTTTTAAATAATTTCTTCTCAGCGATAATTAAAAAGTCCTACTATGTTGTTCCTCAACACTTTACATGACTTCATTGCATGGAAGCAGGACCTGATCCAATGTGCTTTGTACAGCTCTCCAAATTACATATTCACTTCTTCTTGGCTTCACTATGGGAGACTGACAGAAGGAACTTCTTCTCCTTAAATTATGTGTGATGTCTGTTGGGAGGCCAGGCACTATTTACTTACTCCAAAACAATGACTTATATTTATCCCAAAACAATGAAGCAAAGAGAGTGCAACTCCTTTGTTCTTTCATAGTGAATTGCCTGTCTAATAAGGGACTTTTGTTTTAAAAAGTCCTCAGAGAAAGCTACACCATTATTCAAATTGTTGCTGTCAAATCTAATTTCATTCATGAATTTGTGCTCATTTAAAACATTTAGAAAGGGGACATAATTTATGGATTCAAGGAAAATTATAACTACAGCAGTTGCAAGGTGGTGGAGAGATTAGAAACCGTTAATCATCTATGGTGCCAATTGTGTAATTTGTAACTTTGGACTCAGCAATTCAGTTAATTTCACATGACAACTTCATGCTTCACCATTCCACAATGTCAAGCCATTTAATAATTTTCCCTTTTTCAATTCTAACTACTCCCATAAGATTCTCAGGAGTCTTGAAAATACTAATATTATTCAGAGTTCAGTTTCTGTTAATTTTACATTTTGTTATTAATTTTGGTTATTCAACCTCTTCAGAGGCTTAGAGATAGTCTAGCCCAATGGCTTTGTTCAAAATGAGTGTTCAGTTCATCTTGGATTTAGGTATTAACCTGAAACATTAAGCATCTGCCCTAATAACTACATGTGTTTTATAACAATAAAACTCTAAACAGATTTACTGCATAACATACTTTAACATGAGACATTTTTAAAGGGCCCTCAAGATGCAAATATTAGTAGTGCCATTTTTTGTAAAGCTAGCTCCCATACAGTGAGTGAGATATGGGATGATTCAAAATAGAATATAATTTTAAAGAGTCTTGTTATTATTGGAAGACTAATAATTGTATGATCTTGGAAAGACATTGTTTAAAATAGCTGAAATATCTATTCCTTCATATGAAAATTTTTAGTAAACAGCATTGCTTGATCTTGAAGTGAAATCACAGACTTGATATTTGATGAAGTACTTAATTCTGTGAGCATATCAGACTTCATTATCTTCTTCTTGCATGAAAAATATGCCTTGGTTGTAATTATCTTTAACATTAGCCTGGCAAGGTTTAGAAAATTTATAAATCAGATTATGATCCTTAGCAGTAGTGCAGTACATTTTGAGGACTGTGGAGTACATAAATCAATGAGCAACATTTTTTGGTATAATATTCTTTTGCTCAAATTATTAAAGAACCAAAAACTTATTCTTTGTCTCCGGGAACTCTAAGTGTTGTACTGTTTGTTATATTAGCCTTTAATAGTCCAGACAAGTCAAAATAACTGACCTATTATAGTACTTATCTGCCACAGTCATTTATATTCACACTTCATTGTATTTCAGGGTCAATGGATAAAAGCTTTGACTTGTTGCATGGCTGTTAGCCTGCTTAAATATTAAATGCAGTCTTTCTCCACATAGCTGAGTCTGATTTATCAGAACAAAGACAATAAATGCTGTTTTTCTGGGCAATAATCTATTCTGATATAAATCTGTATTCATTGGGGGGATATATAAAACTGAGAAGTTATAGATGAAACAGGGTCCTTGAATGTCTTGTGACACCTTCTGAAAGAAAGCACTGAAGTTTCATAGCCATGGATTCGGTGACTAAGTGGCCATGGATTTGGTGATTAGATGGTCACAGATTTGGTGACTGAACAGCCATGGATTTGGTGATTAAGTGGTCACAGATTTGGTGATTAAGTGGCCATGGATTTGGTGTTTAGATGGCCACATATTTTGTGACTGAGCAGCCATGGATTTGATGATCATCCAGCCATGAATTCAGTGATTAGGTAGTACTGATCTTCTTTCTCATGAAGCTCTTGTGAAGGTATCAGCCATCTACATAAGCTCCATTCCAGAAAGATTTATCAGAAAGCAACTAGCAAAACAACACACCATGTTATTTTAAGTGCAGACACTGTATACAATTTTACATCGAGATCAAAGTTTTAAAAGGAGGAGGTGTGCCAGGGAAGTGTGTTTGTTTTCTAGTTTGCAGAAAGATGATGTTGAACCAAGGACAGGAGAGAATAAAGGGATGGCTCTGATTTCACTCTGATTTTCTTCTGTACCTTTATGAGAAGTAACATCCTTTCTGTTTGCTTCAACACCATGCCAGTGTTTTCCCATGAGTGGTTAGACTAGCCTTTGTAACACATTGCATCTTTCCAAGCATTGGCTATCCCCATTCTGCCCTACCCTTGTTCTCAGAAAGTCACCTTGTCCTCTTTATCTCCAGGGAAAAAGTCAGTCATTCAAGCTGCCACACAACACCTCATTCCCTAGCTTGTTTATTAGGATCTGCAACCATCTCTTTATGCCCTCTGCCACTCATAAACACTGCACTGAGAGCTCCTCTGTGGAACCCTATGTCCTTCTTGCCCTTCACAGCCCATTTTCCCAAGAGAAATGTGTTAGTTTCTTTTGCCATCCTCTAAGTTTTCATTTTCTGGCACCTCTAGGAAACAGTTATGAAGGATGAGCATAGTTTCCCCAGTGGACTTCATCATATTTTTGTTCTGAAAACACAATTTGGGGCTTTCAAACCATTAAATTCTTTCTTTTCTTATCTTCTTGCTCATTTCTTCTCATTTCTGTTACTAGTGACTTTTCCGTAAGTATTGTTGTTCCTCAAATCTTAATTCTGGGAAATCTTCTTCAGTTTCAATACATTTTCCTCTGGAGGAGTCTATTCACTGCAGTTCTTTGTGGATGGGAACATTTTTATCTTCACTTCAACTTTGTCACATGACCTACAGGGATGCCACATTTAAGATGTTGAAACGAACCATGCACATTTGTCTTGCAAACTCTTTCAGCATTCTATATTGCTTGAGCCCTCATCATCTTTATTATTGGTCATTTTCATTATCCATTTAATTATCAAGAATCTTATTAGCATATCATCTTGGTTAACAATTATTTATCTTCTTTCCATCACGTTGTCATAACTGTAGTTGACAAATTGTTATGCTTATTTCCTATATTTATAGAATGTCCAGCTTTTCTTTTCTCAGTACAACATAAATATGGAGAATATATTATATGTTTCTTTTTGTCCTTAGTCAAGCACTGTCGATTTTCCTTAAAATACAATATTTGAATAAATGTTAAATTGCTTAACCAAATAAAAGTAAAGGAGTGACTTCAAAAACGAATGCATGTGTTCATCATATAAGTAATTTTTGAGAGTTTATGGTCATAGATGTTGTTTTTCAGTTTAAACAAAAATCCTGACATTGTACAAATTCAATTTCCTTACTACATTTATTTGACCAACTCTACTCAACCCCTGCTTCCCTTATGTGACAGTTTGCTGCTTTGTAAAAGATAAGAGAGGAAAAATCTGTATGATTCACTAGAAGCCTTGGCACTATTAAATGCTTCATTGCCGGTTTTCTGTACACATTTCACTAAAAATAGGGTGGTGCTTAGTATTAATTTGAAGGTTGAAAACATCTGTAATAACCTAGTAGCCTTTGAGCATGATTGTGGGAAACTGTCTTGATTGTGTCAGTTGATGTGGCAAGAACTGCCCAGTGTTGGCATCTCCATTTTTTGGCTAGTATCTTGGACTATATAAGTGGAGAAATTGAGCAGACATTCATTACACTCTGTTTCCAGTGGTGGATACCAAGTGACCTGCTGCTTCAGAATCTTAATAGTTTTACTTCTAAGCCATGATGGTCCATCCTGTTGAATGGTTGGCTAGAACAAGCCCATTTCCCTTTAAGTGACATGTGTTGTTTTTTTTTTTTGTTAAGAAAACAGGAAAAAGAAACTAATGCAGACAGTGATGTTTAGAGTCTTGCTTGCATGCAGACTAATTTGAAAAAGAAGATTCAGCAAAGGAAAAGAAAACCCCATGTGTACAAATGTTATAGATAATCATGGGGACTGACATTGGCTGCTATTACTGAAAGTATTTCAATGGAAGGAATGTTATAGAGAATCCCGGGCTGCCATTGGCTGCTGTTACTGAAAGTATTTCAATGGAAGGAATGGTATAGAGAATCCCGGGCTGCCATTGGCTGCTGTTACTGAATGTATCCAAGTAGAAAAAACAAGATAAGACTGAATGATTGTCTCCCAACAGTAGAAGTACTATGTCAAATATGCAGTATATTTAGATTAAATTTTTTGATAACAATTCATTCTCTGATAATGGTGAATACTAAACATAGACTTTAACCAATGCTGCTTTATAGATTCTAAAGCTAATCCTGCTCACTGTGATTCTTTGTAATAAAGATTTTAGATTTTTAGCTACTGTGAGAATCAGGAGATGAGAATTTTATTACATTGGAAATATTCAGCATGTAAAATACAACTGAAATAATTAGAGGTTTTGATAGAGATATAATTATTTTGGTCACAGATTAATTTTCAGTTGTGTGATAAACAAGTAAATAAAGAAAACTTTTTTTAAACTAAGAATAAAACCCTGAATAGCATTATTTCTAACTTGGAGCAAGTTCATAGACTTGTAAAATCTGCCTACATCTTTCTGGCCATCTTTCAAATTGTGTTCTAGAGATGATGATCACTTAAGACATAGTATTATCTTCTTGAATAAACTCTTTATAGATAGATAATCATTACACTTAATATAAAAGTGGTAAGTGGACTCTTGTTTTTGTTTTGTATGTTCCTCTCTAAGCAGTGATATGGACCTTACCTGTCTCACTCCATATTATTCTTCCCCTTCTTCTGATGTACAATACATTTTCTTCCTTAATTTATTAGGACATCTTCCTTTTAAGGCCATTGCTCCTGTGATCACTATGCTTTCCATGGATGAAATGCATATTATTATTATTTTTTTTTTGCCAGTGCTCAGGACTGAACCCAGGGCCTTGTGCTTTCTAGGCAAGTGCTATACCACTGAGCTAAATCCCCAACCCCAGATGAAATGCATTTTAAATAAATGAGGTTAAGATACAATTCAAATAATTGGAACCACTTAGACAAATTGTGACTGAATCTGCTATAGTAAGAATCTTTTTGGGCAATTGGATGGCTTAGTGAGTGCCAAGTCCAACTACTTAGGTTTGATCTCCAGGACCCATGTGGTAGAAGTGGTGGAAGGAGAAGATTCTCTAGAGTTGTCTACTGACATCTACGTGTGTGTGTGTGTGTGTGTGTGTGTGTGTACTAAACAAACATTCAAATATACCTATTGTGGTTTGAATGAGAATAGCCCTCAGAGGTTTATATATTTGAATATTTGTTTTCCAGTTGGTGGACTATTTAGGAAAGGATTAGGAGATGTAGCCTTGCTGGAGGTGTGCCATGTAGGGTAAGCTTTGACGTTTCAAAAGCCCATTCAAGGCCTAGTCTCTCTCTGCCTGCTGCTGGTAGATAGGCTATAAGCTCTTAGATACTGACATAGCACCACGCCTTCATTTCTGCGGACATGTTTCCTTCCACGGCAGTCATATACTAACCCTGTGAAACTGTAAGCAAGCTGTCAATTAAATGCTTTCTTTTATAAGCTGCCACAATCATGGTGTCTTTTCACATCAATAGAATGGTAACTAAGACACTCATAGCTCATACATTAATAAACCTCTGAACTCTCATCAGAGAAGTTTCTCTTTCCAGTAGATAAGGATCAATACAGTAACTGAAGTGGTCATGGTTCAAAGAATAAGAGACTACAGAATGTCCAGACCCAAGTGGAACGTATATACCATACCCTCAAAAAACTCAGGATGCATTGTACATGAGGGAAAGGAAAAAATGTAAGAACCAAGAGTGGTGGCTATCTACAAAGAAGGAGTGTCTTCTGGATGCAGCCAAGCAACATGTATAAGTACATGTAAACTTATAGTGTTTGTAACACTGTGCACAAAACCTATACAGACCAAATTCCAGCTTAGAGAGGGGAGTTGGTCACAAAATTTCTCCCCACCTAAGGAGCTGTTAGCAATTCTTGTATTTGAGAGATGAAGGGTCAATTTTCTCTAAACTTATCTACCCACCGATAAGTTGACCACTCTCTGGTGGAAGGCCACACACATCTGGAAATGAGGGAGAAAAGAAGGCACAGAAGATTGGTAGGAATGAAGAGTTATGAGAGCGAGACTGAACATGATCAAAATATGTTGTATTAAATTCTCAAACAACTAATAACAATTTTCTATAAATTTCCAAAAGAATCCTTTGTAAAATTTGTAGAAAGAGATTTTATACATAAATATTAACAGGGAGAATATAATCAAAGGTGTATATAAACTTGTATATGTATCTAAAATTTAACTCAGAATTTATATAATTTAGTGCTTTATATATTGAAAACATCACCATGTAGTTGCCTCTCATTTTTATTTACAAAACATGAAATGTGAGAATTTCTAAAATCTTTAATACTTATAGCCTTTTATCATTGTATGATATTTAAAAAATTACTGAGTTCTTAGTATGTCATACATTACATGCATGTGGAACTACTTGGATGTCTCCATTATCAAGTATTGATTCATTTTATTTATTTTATTTTTTTGTAGATATAGAAAATCTTTGACATTCTTGGTGAAATCACAAATTCTCTGGATCTTGAGCAGCCATGTCTCTGCATTTACTGCCTTGTATTGCAGAGATGCTTCTATGATTAAGGCTAGGAGAAGTATTTGTCTGTGGGTATAAGATAAATACTTACAAAGCAGTTTGGTGTCATGCTAGTTTAGCAGAATGAATGTAATACATTCCCCCATAAGACCCGCTCAGCTATGGGTTTTTAATTCTGTTTAAAGTACCATGTATGAATTCTCTCTTGTGGAATGGGCCTCTAATCCAGAGAGTGGCTGGTTACACATACAACAGCAGTGACAAGTCTTAGGTTATCATTTAATTAGGAAACTTAACTATTCACATTCAAAAGTTAAATTGATTAATTAAGATATAGCATACACAGAGTGGGATGTTTGCACATATAATTCTAATGTTTGTGTTCTCAACTTGCCTCCCTTAGTCCAATCAGCTAACCAGTTCTTTCACTTTCAGTTTACTAAATACTGATTTATATATGATGCTCACCATGTATGACATTTAACCTCTGTTATATTCCTCATCCTTTAATATTTTCCACCCATGTCTGTCAGATAATTCCCTTTTCTTCCTTTCATACCATTAATCTGTTTCATGAAGGACGTCTAGTTGCCTCTGCTGTGGTGTGTGAAGCACTTATCACAATGAACTGCAGTATGTATAACAGTGACTGCCGTCATAGCCATAGCTAATATTCATTGAGTGGCACTGTGTTCTGCTCCTCTGCCCAAGGCTGTTTAGGGACCATCATGTACTACATAAAACTCATCTATGAGACACATCTTTCATTCATCGGACACAAATAAGGTGTGCTAAAGTTAAGTGATTTGTACCAGGTCCTGTAGATGGGAAGAATTAAAAATCCATCCTGTCTCAGTTCAGAGGCTGTAATCATAAACATATATATGGTCTTCAAGTCACACACATGTAGTCTTGCATCTTCCATTGTACATTTAGTCCCTGAGAGATTGGTATGACACCATTTCAGTTTATAAGTTAAAGTGCCTCATTTCTGACCTGATACATGGACAATTGCTACTGAGTTAGTAAGTCATGAACAAGTAAGTAAATGTGTCAGGGGATTCATGCTGAGTGGATCAAACTAGGGGAGATAGGCAAGATAGAGAATCTGAAGAAAGGCCTGGGGAGGAGATAAGACTGAACCAAGCATTTAGATTGTGTACGGACAGAGGTGGAGAATGAGAGGGGTAGATGGACCTAGATTATTATTTGGGAAGACTAAAAGAGAATCAAGGTGAAATTATTGCAACTTAGCGATGCTTAGTGAAAATTATAGGTGTTTTCCCATCAGAGTGAGAAGAGACAAATAGGACCATGATTATGTATGTTTATTTGATATTGTTCCTCAAGTTTGTGCCAGTATGACCACAGAAAAGCGAAATTAAGACTGCCAAGGGAAGGAGAAAACCGTCATATGTAGACATTTACATATGACTGAAGGGTCATTTGAGAGTTAATAAAAATAAACTGAGTTTAACTAATATAGCAGTATACAATATTAGTATATGGAAATGATTTAATTGATTTCCCATGCTTAATTAAATATTTGGTACAAGCAAAGCCTCATTGGCTATAGTGCCCCAAAGTTAGATGATTCTTAGGAATTTCCATAGACAATGTGGAAGATGATTTCAAAGAACAATGTAAAACCTTTTACAGTAAACAGAAAATAGCTTCAGAAATAGAGAGTAGGTCATACGCTTGGTAAAAAGAATCAACTTCATCAAGATAAGTATAAAATCTATTGCACTGCTATAAAATATTAAGTTTTAGAAGAGATTATAGTGGGTGATTTATGACTTATGAGAAAATGGACAAATAAAATGGCCAGGCAACTTTTCAAAGGGAATTCTAGTAGAGGGAAACAGCATGGTTGGATATTACATACTTAGCAAATAGATGCAGTTTCAACATGGTTAAAATACAAAGTTGCAAAATTTAAAGTTTAATGCACACACACACACACACACACACACACACACACACACCTATAGTCAGTAACATAAACAGATCACTATATTAAAAGGAAACAAATCCAAATATATTGAGAGATTCAACCTAAGCCAAAGTTGCATTCCTGATTTGTGGTCAAGGTACCATATTACTAAGAAGGTTACATTCATTTGAAATCACCTAGAAAATAAATTACAGGGTTCAGAGCTTCTTTGTCGGACAAAATAACCAAATGCAGCAGAATTCCAATGTAATAATCATTAAAACATTCTAAATGTGACATCTTTATCTCCCCTTCCACTGTTCAGAGAGCACTGTGGAAACCAGGAGCAGAAAGCCCACCTGAAGTAGAGGCTGGGAGAAGGCTGTGGACTGCGGTCTTCTAGATCTGTCTTGATCTCTCACTTGCAAACTCAGGACAAAGCTACCTGAACAAAACCTGCTGATGTTTCAGTATGGATAGGGAAGGGGCTGTGAGTACTGATCCTCTCCTTGATGAATATTACTTAGTTAATGATTGCTGGCAGAGGGCTCATTTTGTTTGTTGGGGTAGTCTCTGTTAAGTTGCCCATACTCTAGTAATAAGCTCCTGGTAATGTACTTGCAGCCAACCCTAAAAACGCAGTGTGTCTCAAACAAAACATAACAAAACACATGGAAATAGGAGGAAGACATGCTGGGAAGAAGACAGGGTCTACCAGAGGAAAATGAAGGAGGTAAGAGAGGGTGACTGAAGCTGATCATGACCAAAATAGATCAATATGTAGGCAGGTGTTGTCAGAGAAAGCAAGGAGAATTCAAATGAAACTTCTACAAATTGGTATCAAAACAAAAAAGAAATAAGTTTTAAAATTTTGTATGTTATGAAAAAGATATACATGTGGTGTGTGTGTGTGTGTGTGTGTGTGTGTGTGTGTGTGTGTGTATGTGTTTATCTGGAAGAAAAGCAATGAGGCAGAAATGGTGAGATCTGGGGGAAAATTATAGAAAGAAAGAGATCAAAGGGAGAAAGTGGGAAGAAAGGAGGAAGGAAAGAGATGGAAGGAAGGAAGGAAGGAAGGAAGGAAGGAAGGAAGGAAGGAAGGAAGGAAGGATAAATGGAAGGATTATTTTTGCTTCCAGTGCTTACTTTGTAGCATTTTTACAGACAATCTTCTTTTCTTTTAATACTATAAAATCAAAGTAGGGTATGTTTTCAGGAATTTTCAAATACAACTTAGATACCTAGTGATTGGTAGGAGGCTTTGGTGTCTGGTACACATCTTGCCACATCACATACTCTGACCTTCTTATGATTCTTCATCCTGCTTCTTGATTCACAATTGTGGTCTTGCTGATGTTTTTTAAGCTACAGAGGAATTTCTGTTTGCACACACAGTGTTTAAAAGCTTTAAATCCCACAGTACCCAGCATTAATCTCTTTGCTTCCATCATTGTGTCCCTTATGGTCTATCTCAGTAACTCCACTAAAGGTAGTAGAATACTGAGCCTTAGTCTAGTTTTCAAGGAATAGCTTATCACCTGGTCCAGGTTTTCTAAAACATATATAATTCTTTATCTGCTCTAGTGATTATCTAGGAATGGAACATTGATCTGTAAAGGCAATTCACATAATAATTGATGCTTTGGGAAAGTGGCCCACATCCTTTCCATTCATTAGATGGAAATTCATTAAGTAGATAGTAGGTACTAGATGCGTTAAGTAGAAGGAAGACATTTATGATAAACTGTAGGAAAGAAATAAACAATCCAGGTAGTAGGCTTTATATATATATATAAAGACAATAAGTCTTCTTAATATAGAGCTACCATAGATATTTTTTGTAGTTAGAGTTTTTCTGCCTGGCCCAGTCAGGACAAATCTCTCTTACCCGCCAGTCCCACAGTCCTCAGACCCAACCAAGAAAGCACACAGAAACTTACATTGTTTGAAACTGTATGGCCATGGCAGGCTTCTTGTTATCTACTTCTTCTACCTTAAATTAACCCATTTCTGTTAGTCTATACTTTGCCACATGGCTTGTGGCTTACCAGTGTCTTTACATGTTGCTTTTCATGGCAGCGGCTGGCGGTATCTCTCCCCAGCCTTCTACTTTCCAGAATTCTCTTCTCTCTTGTCCCACCTATACTTCCTGCCTGGCCACTGGCCAATCAGAACTTTATTTACACAGAGCAATATCCACAGCATTTATTTACTTTGGTTCAGATCTCCCAATTTTCCTTTAGCACTTAACTATTTTTTAATAGTTAATTTTTAAGACTTCTTGAAATCCACATATAAGCAGTATAAGTACATACACATTACTGTCTCTGTTTTCAGGTAAGAGTTAATTTCTTGATGAAGCCTGTACACACCCTGTCAAGCTGAGGCTGAGATAGGAACCAGTGTGCTAATACTCCAAAGCCATCTTTGTAGCATGCCATGATTAAGTCATAAAGCCTTTGCACAGGTTGAATGTCCTTTTTGCTTTAGAGTTATACATTTGCAGCATCATTGAAAGAAGAATCACCTTGGGTGGTGACATGTGTTTACATGTTGATATAAAGACACTTGCATAACTAATTGGATAGTAAAGGGTTGCACAAGCCTGAGCTCTGGTGATTTACTGTAAATATGAATAATTCCTTGCTACTATGTAGATATTATTTCCATGTTAGTCAGGTATGTGCTTCCTTCTGTGATAAGCCACAGCAAATAGTGCACTATCTTAATACACCATCTACAAATCATCATATTTAAATTTCTAACCTATCATTGATTTATTTGACATAGTGTCTTTAAAAGTGTATCATTTTTTATAATCTTTCAGTAATTATCCAGAAAAAATTACTGTTTGAATGAATAAAATGATCACTTTGCTTATAGTACACTCAGGACAATTAATGCATCTATTTTGATTTTTTAACTTCTAGTATATTAAGCTTTATTTTTTTCCATTGAACACTTTGTCAATAGATTTTATTTTTCATTTAAAAAACAACTATTCATTAATTGACACTGATAACTATTGATCCAAATATGATTGGAATATTGAGTTATTTTAATTTGATATATTATTAAATAAATTGATAAAATGATATAGTTACATGAAAAATTGAAATACATATGTACATTTATTTTCTGCATAAAGTTAATCTAATTCCTGGCATAGAGATTCATAGATGCTGTCTGGGACACAGACTACCTGTACATAAACACATGTTACATGACTTTGGAATATTACTGAAAAATGACTATGCTTATCTATAATCTTTTAATGTTGGAATAGTTATATTTAATATTGATATCCTACTGACATTTTAATTAGATGAGAAAATTCTTTTAAAGCTAAATAGGTTTCATTTACATTTTGTGTTCGTTTAAATATTAAATCATCTATTTTTTCAATACAGCTTCTGTATAAATCCATACAACATTTACCTGTATTAATTTCTTTAACAAATCCTGGTAATACCATAGCATATAAGCTGTTCTATTCCTCTATAAAAGATAAAATGGTGATGTTTTGTAATGCTACTTTATCAAGATTCTCCAAACTTTACTGTTTCGAACATTTTAGGGAGTTTAAGAAAGAATGATGTGTTTATACAAATAGACCACACAGAAATAAACCTGAAGGAAACATTCTCCTCAATAATATATTTTGAGAAATCAACTATACTATAAAATTAAATTTTAAGTATTTAGTTAAAATGATGAAGCCTACCCTTTTAACTGAATTGTAAATGATCTATTTGTAGTATCTTTGCCATTTAATCCGAATATATTTGACTTCAGAATTCTGGAATTATATTGAAACAAGATATGAAATATCTCTTAACGATCACCAAGTTGTTTTCTGAATTCTGGTGTATACAATGTGGTATAGTTCCACATCAGGTGTAGCTTGCTTATGAAAGGAATGTGCCTGAGCAAATAGTGTTGTGTGTTGTGTGATGGTCATCTCTGTGTGGCCCACTGGATGGCAGTATTGCACTTGATAACGTCAACATTGGTGAACGACTTTTATACTTGGTTTACTGCGTAATAGTGTAAGCAAACCTTTCAATTAAAACAAATTATGAAAGATTTATTTTCTGGTATAAACTAAGAGGCTGTAATTCAGAAATGTTTTGTGATGGCACTAAACTGGAACGTATTAAAACTGCTCACTACATGTTGGCAAATGGCAACTCTTGAGAGGTGAGGGAGTCAGAGGTTTATAGAATTTAAAATTCGTGATTGAAAGACTTTATGAGCATTTTTGATACTATTTTCAATAACAGAGAAGTGTTAGGCGATCTTCCTAAGAAGGATGTGCGATATGGTGTTACACATATAGTATGAGGATTCATAATCTATGCCACCAAAAGACTTTCCTGAATGGAGATACAGGTCTCTCGCCCCATCTTGTTGGTAGTATCACTGTGTCACATCAGTCCCTCCAGCTGTGAGGAGTAGGGACTGACTTACTACTTACTGCTTCTCAGTTTTGAAGTATTTGAAAGCATCCTGCACAAAGATCATTAAAGTGCTTTAGTCTGAAAGTGAAAAGTTATTTTTGTCCTTTGTGTCAAAATTATACCCCAAACAGCTAAATGATCTATAAAATTCCTCTAAGAATATGTGAGGTCCTTGGGAATCCACCTGATTTTAAACCCTGTTAATAGAACCTTTGTGAAGTAATATCTAAATAAATAAGTACATAAAATTTTATATCCTGGCTGCATTTCCTCCCTTTCTTCTCCTCCCAGGTCCTCCCTCCTCTGTTCCCCCCTCCAAACCATTCCTCCTCCATTTCTTTTTAGGAAAGGGCATGTCTCCCATGAATATTAGCAAAACATGGCCTATGGAGTTGCACTAAGACTAAGCACCTCCCTTGTATTAAAGCTGGGCAAGACAACCCAGTATGAGGAGTAGGGTCCCAAAAGTCAGTAAAAGAGTCAGATACAGGCCCTGTTCCCAGTGTTAGGTGTTCTCCAAGAGGACCAAGCTACATTACTGTAACATATATGCAAAGGGCCTAGGTCAGTCCCATCTAGTCTCCATGGTTATCATTCAATCTTTGTGAGCCCAGGTTAGTTGATTCTGTGAGTTTTCTTGTGGCTCCTACAATCCATTCTCACCCTCTTCAGCAGTAATCCCTAAGCTGCACTGTTTCCATCAGTTGCTAGATGAAATTTCTGTGATAACAATTTGGCTAGGCACCAATCTATAAGTATAACAGGCTATCATTAGGCATTTTTTCCCTCCAGTTATGATTGGTTCTATCCTTGGTCTCTGGGTCATTCAACTTGTGGGACCTGGTACTCCAGGCAATGTCAGGGGTAGGCTTACTCTCCTGGCTTAGGTTTGAGGCTAGACCAGTCATTGGTTGGCAACTTCCTCAATCTCTAGATCATCTTTACCACAGCACATCCAATAGTCAGGACAGACTGTAGGTTGAAGGTTATGTGGCTGGATCGGTTTTCCACTCCCTCCACTTGAAGTCTGCTTGGTCACAGGGGATGGCCAGTTCATGCTATGTATCTGCTATTGCTAGGAAGCTTAGCTGAGTTCATCCTTGTAGATTATTGGGACATTCCCTTGCACCAGGTTTTTACTTGACCTTGAAATGTACCCTCTTTCAGCTATAAGAGTTCTCTGGTAGAATTGTTGGAGTTGTTTGTGGATACTATTATATTATCTGCCAAAAGCAATACTTTTACTTCTTCCATTCCAATTTGTATTCCCTTGATCTCCCTCAATTTTCTTATACTCTAGCTAGAACTTCAAGTTCTATATTGGATAGGTACAGGGAGAATGGACAACCTCGTCTTGTTTCTGATTTTAGTGGAATTGCTTTGAGTTTCTCTCCATTTAATTTGATGTTGGCAATCATCTTGCTGTATATTGCTTTTATTATGTTTAGGTATGTCCCTGGTATCCCTGATCTCTCCAAGATTTTTATCGTGAACGACTGTTGGGTTTTCTCACAGGCTTTTTCAGCATCTTATCAGAAGATCATAGTTTTTTTTTTTTTTTTCTCTTTCACTTTATTTACATGCTGGATTATATTGACAGATTTTCATATGTTGAAGCATCCCTGCATCTCTGGGATGAAGCCAATTTGATCATGGTAGATGATCTTTTTGATGCATTCTTGGATTTGGTTTGCCAGCATTTTACTGAGTATTTTTGCATCAATGGGTAACTTTCTTCTTAACCAAAGCTTCATTGTAACATCAAAATTCAGCTTCTTGTAAAATTAAGTTTTAGAAGATGGCACTTATACACAACAACAGCAGACAGGATACAATGGTTCAGAGCATCAAGCCATCACCTGAGCTGAACCACCTTTTCCTTCAACCCACCATATCTAATATGCCTTGATATTGCCTCAACTTTGAGTTTGTGATCTTAATTTATTTTTACAAAATGAAGAAATATGTCCCGCATTAGTGGAAGTGTTCTGTCTGGTCAAAAGTGCTTGCCTTCACCACTGTTGATTGTGTGTGTGTAATGTAGGATGGCTTTAGCAAACTATCCAATAAAATTCTCTTCCTTTGAAATCTGAAATTATTGATATTATTCAATGCATGTAAAGAATTTAGCATTTGCTAGAAATAGTTCTCAATATTTTTCTTGCTAATCTAAATAGCATATCTAATATTTGAGAATTTTTTCCAGTCATATAGATAATATAAAATATCTAAAAAACATTTTTGTAGAAATAAAAGATGAAGGTGGTATTTCATGTTGATCTTTATTATGTAATTTATTATATACACAGTACCTGAATTCTGTTATTACAATCTGTGATATTTGATGTTTTATGCAGAAAATTAAACTTGGGAGAGAAAATAAATTCAAAGGCTTTTGATAACAGAAAATGAACATTTAGTGTATAAATTGGGTAAATAAATTACACAGAGGTTGTAGGTCATTACCATTCTGGACTCCTCATTGGAATTCAGAGTTGTCAATCATACTCATCAGCAAACATATGTTGATAATTTATTAAGGCACTTAATGCAATAGATAGTTTCCTGGGAGTTATAAATGACTACTTCACACCTTAGGCATTCAGAATGTGGTTAGTAATAATGCTGTGATAGTAAGCCCATGTTTGGTGGCATCTCACTCATGTCTTTTTACCAATGAGTATCAAGGGATGTTTGATTACTGTGACAAATAATTGAGAGCAACAATTTAAAGGTAGGAAGATCTTTTTTCAATCTTTGGCTACTTCCTTTCATTATTTTTGGACTTTGTGAGGCATGATGCCATAGTTACAGGAAGCTATAGCAAAGGCCACTAACCTAATGGTTGCCAGGAAGTACAGAGAGAAGCAGATGCTCTGGGTAAGGGTGGCTTTTCAGAGGCACTCAAGTGACCTGTTTCTTCTGGTAAGCCCTAGGTCCTTAAATCCCTACTTCTTATCCACGTAGTACCAACAGTGGCGACCGTACTTTCCACCCACTATCCTGTGGGATATTTGAATAAAATCTAGTATTTTCTAATTCAGATCAATCTGGTGGACTTAAAGACTGATTGAGAAATTACCTCAAGAGATGGCAATATAGCTTAGATTGAAAATTAAAATTCAGGCAGAAATATTTAAGAGAAAAGATCACTCTGAAAAAGCATTATTATATTATTATTAATCCATATTACTTGAATTGGGAACTACTGGTAATTAAGTGATTTTGTATAAAAAATATCAAATACAAAGATTTTAAAAGTGGTAAACCCTCGAAAGGTATCACAAAACACTTTTGGAAGGCAGCTTAAATTCTGCAGAATATGTCTTCTTTATTTGCTAGAAAAGGTAGTTTAAGTGTTTAGCATGTGTCCCAGTGTCCTTTTCTGTTGCTATGATAAAGTACTTCACAAGACAACTGAGAAGAGAAAGGATTTATTTCAACTTATAGTTCCAGGTTCCAGTGCCTTATACCAGGAAAGCCACAGCAGTAGAGGCTTGAGAGAGTGCTTCATATGACATCTATATTAAAGCAGAGACTGATATACATGCTAGTACTCAGCTGCCTGTCTCACTTTCATCCAGCACAGAGACCAACTGAAATAGTGTTGTTCACCTCATGATGGGTCTTCCCACTTCAACTAACCCTGTCATGAAAGCCCTTCACTGTCATGACCACAAGACAGTCTAATCTAGACACATCTTAATTGAGACACTCTTCCCTGTTGACGCTAAAGTGTGTCAATTTGACAATTAAAAGGAACATCACAAGATACAGCTTGAGTACTTTGAGAATATATACTGAGGTACCAATCATCCTGTTGTTCTGTGGTAGGAAAATCATGCATTGTAGATAATCAAGGTGTCCTCATGTGTGGGGTATTTAATCTGACAAGCCTTGGGATCTGGAAATGCAGACTACATTCATCTCTCATAGTCTTTTGTCTGCTGAGGTTCAAAGGTCTATTCTGGGGAAAGGATTCTTTGCAGCTGTATTTTTGTCATCATCATCTTGTTCCTTCCTGCTAACAATTGACATAATGTATATGATTGCATGCAAAATAGATTGCATTCCTTCAGAAATAAATTACCATTTTTCAGCGCTGTACTCAGCATCAGTAATCCAGTATTCATGGTAATCTATTCTTATTACTATTTTTCTTTGCTTTGGGACCATAGTCACAGCATAGAAAAGAAGATGAACTTTGCTCTGTTACCTGATAGAACTCTATAGATTGGTATAGCCATGGTTCATTCTGTGTAGGGGAAGGCTTTAAAGGAATTTGAGGATACTGACTCACCAAACCTTGAGTACAATTAAAAAAATATGAATCACAGGCTTCCTACAACATGACAATCCGTTTGAAAGGTCCTTGAAAATATCTTGTGCTTAGTTTATGACTGTAAGTAAGTTATTAAATTTTGGTTATACTTTCAGGTGATACTTCAGAGAATTGATTCTTGGTTTCTTCATTTCAGTGAAGAAGTAACATGAACATGTTTGAGCCATATTTCTCTATGAAGATCAGTTGTGCAATGCTTTATAGTATTCTGTGTAGTGGTGTAAATGTTGCTTCAGCTCTGTCAGTATTAGGTAGCAAATGGCTGCTATAGCATTGTGAGTAGAGTGACTCTGACTTCCTATTTGCTGCAGTTTTGTGTGGCTCTCTCTCTCCTTGTAAATTTTTTTCTATGTATATTATGTGACTATTTTCTTAAAAGTTTTTATTATGACTATATGGAATACAAATGCTATGCTTCAGTAATGACAGACCCTATTGGTCATTCCAGTGTGGTAGAGCCAGCAGATACTGGAAGACAATCTGCCTGAGTAACTTGTGTTCTGAATATTTTGTGAAGAAGGTATGGCCCCGACCTTGGCTTTAGATGACCTTGAAAAGCAAGAATGTATAGGGATGCTATGTTGTAGCAGGAAAGTTTCTCTCCAGCTCCCTCCAAGCCCCACAGTCCTGTAGCCCACTTATAAAGTAAACACACAGAGACTTATATTGCTTATAAACTGTATGGTTGTGGCAGGCTTTTTGCTAACTGTTCTTATATCTTTTTTTTTTTTTTTTTAGCTCTACCACTGAGCTAAATCCCCAACCTGTTCTTATATCTTAAATTAACCCATTTCTATTAATCTATAAGTTGCCATGTGGCTTGTGGCTTACTAGTATCTTTACATGATGCTTGTCATGGCAGTGGCTGGCAGTGTCTCTGCCTCAGCCTTCCACTTCCCAGAATTCTCCTCTCTGCTTGTCCTGCCTATATATACTTCCTGCCTGGCTACTGGCCAATCAGTGTTTTATTTATTAACCAATCAGAGCAACACATTTGACATACAGACCATCCCACAGCACTATGTCTTGGAACATAATGTATATCTTGAACAACAAGCAGGTTGGTTTCTTTTCTCTCATAGTAATGGCTCCTTGAGGACAAAGGGCAGGCAGATGTATTTCCATGTAGAAGACCTTGGTGTCCAGAGCCTGAGACTGTTTCTCTGTGGTATGCCTTCTGCACCCGAAGGCATATAGACTCTCTTCACATCTGCCATGACAACTGGGGCTCAGAACATCTGTACAAATGCTGGCAATTGGGTCATGGATGGGGTTGCATGTCTCTTGTTACAAGTTTTGAAACTTAGTTTTGGATAATTAATTCCAGCAAGTATAGTTAAATCTCATATCCTCTATCAACTATTATATCAATTGACAATAATTAAAATGGCAGGGAATTTTAGTGTGAAACAACACAAAATGCAAAAACATGGGAAAGAATATAAATTCACCTAGTTAAAATTATATTCAAAATTTATGGAAGCATTTATTGGTTTTTATATAACCCTACAAATGTAAGTATGATATAGGAGAATAGAACAGAAGCATTAGATAATCTTAATGCTTGGTTGAATTATAGAGGCTCAGGGATAGGTGTGATTAAGGATGATCACCTGAATTTTATTGAAGTCAACAGATTTTATCTTATAAAAATATTGTGCAGTATGTAAAAAGATATTCATAAGCTTAACATTTTATTTATTAAATTTGTTCTTTGACAATTTCATAAATGTATGTAATACATTTTAATTACTGCTACCAACTCTCTCTTATTTCTGGCTAATCTCTATCAATTATCATCTTCTCTAAAAATTTCTTTCTCATACTCATGTCTGTTTACTTATTTATTCATTTATTTTTGTTATATATGTGACCCACTCAGGTTACTCAAGATGATGAGTCTAGAATTATCCACTGGAGCCTGGTGGGCTCACAGTGGCTATACAATAGAAGATAATGACCCTGCCCCCTGAATCTAACAGTATTTCAGCACAGAATGAGGATAGAGCCCTGTAAATGTCTATTAACATGCCCAGTCTCGTCCAGGCCCAGTGCAGGTAACAATAGTACTGTGTGTTTATGGTTTCAATGGCTGTCACGATCAGAAGACAGTAATCCACAGTGGTTCTTCCTGTCTTTTGCCCCTAATGTTCTTTATACTGCTTCCTTTCAGAAGTTCCCCAAGCCTTAGAGGAGATGATGTATTTGTCTTGTTTAGGGCTGGGCACTCAATCATTACTTATTCTCAGCACCTTGAGCAACTACAAGTCTCTCACTCACATCCATTTGCCTTTAAAGAGGCTTCTCTGATGAAGGCTGAGGGTAGCATCTGTCTCTGCATATAAACATAGACATTTAGAATGCAGTTTTCTGCTAGTAATATGTCAGTAGTTAGTCACTATGTATTTTTGATGGGGTTTATCTTACCAGGTGTGGATTTTATCCTTTGAAGTGGTCCTCATATATAGATAAAGAACGATTGATAACCCCTAACATTTGTGTCCCATGTGAACAAGTGGGAGCATCTTTCCTGGTTGGTAGCATTGCTTTTCATTGGACTCACAGCTGAGTAAGACTATTGATACCTTTCCTCCCCAGCAGCTTGCACACTGCCCTCCAACATTGTGAAAGCTAGACAGAGGGGAAGAAGTTTGCTACTCAATTCTGATTTGATTTCTCTATAGCATGCAAACCAAGTGTGTGGTGTTTTCTGCAATATCATTCAGTTTTTGGTGGGCTACCAAGAAGTGTTGCAAGGGCTTATGTTCTTTCAGGTCTTTTGGGAGCTACATGACCAATAACTCATCTGTAGGTATTCCACACCTGGTACTGGAATTATTTTTTACTAACCTGTACTTTGAGAAACATTATTCAGTCATTCACAGTATTCCACTTTAAACTTTTTAAAATCATATTTCTTAAATTGAGTTAAAAGTCAGTAGGCCTCCATATGGCTTTTTTTTGTATACCCTTGTGTTTGGCTACCCACTTCCATTTCCATTTCTTCTTTCTATTACCTGATCCCCATTTTAACTCTTTTCCCTCCAGTATTCCCCTACTCTACTTTCATTTTACACATGTTTACTAACTCTCTTCTACCTCCAATGAACCCTTTCTAGTTGTCTGGATTAAACACTAACAACAAGTTGAGCATATAAAGCTATAGATTCAGAGCTAGGATCCATATAAGGGACAGAACATGTGATGATGATCTTTCTGCACCTGGTGGCTTCACTAAGAATAATATTTTCCAGTTAATACCTCTGAATTTCATAATTATTTTTATAAATGAATGAAATTCTTTGTGCTATGTATCACATTTTCCCTGTTGAAGAAACAATCTTTATACATGCCTTCCATTGATAGTCTTCCAGGCTAATTCCATTGCCTAGCTATTGTTAATACATGTCAATGATATGGATGAGTAAGTGTCTTAGTTATGTTTATGTTGCAATGAAGAGACACCTTGACCAGACAACTTACAAAAGAGAGCATTTAATTGTGTGCTTACTTTTAGTTTCAGATGGTGAGTCCATAACTACCATGGCAGGGAACATCTTAGCATGTAGGCTTGGCATTGGAGCATTAGCTAAGAGGTTACTTGTTGAGATGACAATCATAAGGCAGAGAGAGTCAACTGGAGTAGCATGGGGTTTTGAAACCTCAAAGCTTACCTCTAGTGATACACTTCTTCCAACAAGGCTATGCCTCTTAATCCTTCCCAAATAGTTCCACCAAATTGGAACCAAACATAAAACACATGGAACTAATGGGCCAGGGTATTCAAACTATCAATGTAATTATCTCTAGTGTATAGAATCCTTCCGGAATATGCCCTTGAGTGGTGGTATTTTTGTTTCTAGTTTTTTGAGAAATATCTGGCAGAAGCAGCTTATAAAACCAAAAACAGTGTAAAAGTGTTTCTCATTCTCCTTATCCATACAAGCATTGTTATTTTTATTCTTGGTAAGGTCCATTCTGACTGGGATGTTAAAGTAGTTTCAATATGCATTTTCCTAAGGTCAAGGATGTTAAAGTGCTTTCTAGTTGTCCATACTTCTTTTGAACATTGTCTGTTCAGTTCCACAGTTCATTTTCAATTTTTTCTTAATGTTTAATTTATTAAGTTCTTCATGTATTCTAGATACTAATTATGTGTCATATGCATAGCTAACAAAGATTTTCTCCCATTCTATGGGTAACCTCTTTACCCAGTTGACAAATTTTTTTATTGTACAGAAACTTTTAAATTTTATAAGGTTCCATTTGTTAATTGCTGTTCTTAGTTCTTATGCTCCAAGAGTCCTACTAAAAGGTTTTTACTTATGTCTACATGTTGAAGTGTATGATTTACATTCTTCCCCCAAAGTTTCTGTCTATCAAGTCTTATGTTGAAATTGTTGACCCTCTGGGGTTGCTTTTTGCAGGGCAAGAAATGAAGACCTAGTTTCATTCATCTACATGTTGCTCTCCAGGTTTGCCAGCACCATTTGTTGAAGACACTGTCTTTTCATCTATGTATTTTTTTTTTTTTTTGGTATCTTTGTTAAGATCAGGCCTCTGCAGTTACATGGCCCTATGTCTGGACCCTTTATTTAATTCCCTTGATTTTTGTGTCTGTAGCATACTGATATCTAAGAAATCATAGTCTAGAGCAATGTTAGGGAGATGTTTTCCTCTAATAGTTGCATTGTGTTATGTTTTGCATTTAAATCTTTGGTACAGTTTGAGTTGACTCTTGAATACTGATTGAATATCTGTTGTTTTACCTCTACTTGTATATGCTCTATCTTCTGAAGAGGCCATCATTTCTCTCTTTATTTTTATTTTTCCACACACATGCAGTGTCTGAGGAGGCAGGAAGATGGCATTGGAACTAGAGTTATAGACAATTGTGTGCCATCATGTGTCTACTGGGAACCCAACTTAGGTTGTCTAGAAGAGCAGCAGTGAGCTAAACTGCTAACACATCTTTCCAACCCTGAGATAATTTTCCTTTAGTTTTTATTATTATTTTTTGCAAGTTAATTTATTGTAAACATGCAGAATTATTTCTGGTTTATATTTATTCCATTTAACCATGGATTTATTTTTAGGCCAGCATCACTCTATTTTTGATAACCATAGCTTTATTATATAACTGAGTGTCTGGTAGAGTAATTATTCCATCTGTGTTTACTTTGTGAAAAGTGTACTCTCAAATTTTCTTTTCTGGCTAGTACAAATTTTGGGATTGAAATTTTCTGTTTCTATAAAGAATGACACTGAACATTCATGATGTTTGAGTTGAATCTATACATTTCTTCAGTTAGTATGGACTTGTTAACATTTTTCTATCTATGAACATGGTATATATTTCTGTTTATTTAAATATATTTTTTAACTAATGTGTTTCAGATTTCAGCATACAGATCTTTCAGGTCATGTGTTTAATTTATTTCTATATTTTTAAAATGCTATTATAAAATTTAAATGCTTTTATAGAGATGCAGTTTTCCTGATTTCTTTTCCAGACTGTTTATTGCTAGTATATAGAAATACTGCTGAAATTTTACATATTGCAACTTCACAGCTTTGAGTTAAGTCTTTCATGTTTTTTCTTTGTAAATCTGTGTTACCATAAATAATGACAATTTCAACTGACCTTTTTATTTCTTTTATTTTTCTTATTCAGTTGCTCTTGGTAAAACTAGCAACAAACAATATTGATCAGAGTGATAGGACTAGATATCATTGTTCTGTTCTGGATCTTAGAGGAAAAGCTTTTGCTTTTCACTGTCAAAGGTGTCAGTTGTGGACATATTATATGTGGTTTATACTGTACTGAGGAACATTCTTTCTACTCCTAATTTGTTGAGAATTTACCATAAGTGGAGGCAGATTTTGTCACTCTTATTTTTTGCATGTAGTGGAATGATTGTGGTTTTTTTCTTTTTAAATGATGAATTGTATCATGAATTTGTGTGTAGTGATCCCTGTAATGAGCTGTTGGATTCTGTTGCTCAGGTTTTGTTCTCAATGTCACATCTCTACTTTTCAGTGACACTGACATGGCCTCCAGGTTTCCTACCCTGTATTGTCCTCAACTGGCTTTGATGTCAGGGCAATGCTGTCTTTTCTTCAGAATAATACTCTCTTCTTTAGTTTCTTTTGGGGAAGAGTTTGAGAAATGCTGGCAATTTTTTTTTTTTTTTTTTTTTTTTTTTTGGTAGAGTTCAGCTAGGAAGCCATCTAGTAAAGGGAAATTCTTCAATGAGAGACATTTAGCTACAGATACAATCTCCTTGGTTTTACTGTAATATTCCAATTTTCAGTATTGTGTGACTGAATCTTTTAGGCTGTTACTTCATAGGAATTTCATAATTTGTTTTACAATGTCCAAATTGTTAGCATTCTACTGTTTATTGTTTCATGATTTTTTGTGTTTCCCCATTTCAGTTCTAATGTCTTCTCAGCTTTATTTTTTCAGTATTCTTTCATTTTTATTAATTCTATCTTCTTTTTTTACTTAAAAATCTCCAAATTTTAGATTTTATAATCCTTGTTTTCTAACTCTCAGCAATTGTTTCTTTTGACATTTGTCGATTTCTTTTCCTGTTATGCTTCTAAACTTTTAGTTTTACACAGTGTTAAATTTGAAGATGATCTAACAATGAAAAATTTACTGTTTTATTTCATTAGATGCAAACTGAACAAACATAACTTTACATTAAGATATTTTGTTGTTTTGTTTTACATAGTTTTATGAATTTTTACCTAAACCTTTAATAAATACAGGAAAGATTTGTTTTCTTTGGTTTTTACTTTTCTAAAAATTCTAAATGTTTCTAAGGAAACATTTTGGTACATAATAATTGTTCAAACTAGAGCAGACTTCTGCCCCACATTGTCTTGCACTTTTGGGTGTATCTGATAGTACAATCACCTCTATTACATGCTTTCTTTCCTTTATATAATTTGGAAATGTCTTTTTATATTATGGACATAGACAAGGGAATATGGTTTTCTAGAATTTCCAATGCCCATCAAAATATGTCAATTTTCAGTTATTGTTAGAAAATTAAATATAGATCGTAGCTTACTTCTTAACATTGAACAAATAAACACTTAAGATATTACTGATCTCAAATTCAAGTTCATTGAAAAGGGCTGGGCCCTTAGCTCACTTGGTAGAGTGCTTGTCTAGCATATATAAAGCCCTGTGTTCTATAGTAGCATTGCATAAAACTGAACATGATACATGCTTACAAATATCCTTTGGGTCATATGTATTTCTTAATTTTAAGAGTAAAACTGGATGTTATTCACTATTTAGCTTGTTTTGTGTTTTATACATATTTTGTGAAAGATTTAATTATAAAAGTCCACAAGGTTTATAGTCTCTCTTCTAGCCCATTATGTGCATTATTTAGAGAAATCCTATTTTAAAAGCTTATGTTGTTTTTAAAAAAGAGATTCAAAAGCTTTGCCTTATGCACTGGGCATTTTAATCACAGTTGCGCTGGATTCTGCACATTTGAAGTGCCTACTGTTTTTATTGTTACTTTTCTTATACATTTTCTATTCTCTTTGAAATGTGTGAAATTGCAGGAGGTGGAATACTTAATTTTTAGCATGAATTTTTCAGATTTGTTTGTTGGCATTACTGTTGGTTTAAATGATAATGTTTTCCCTTAGTGAATCTTTGAGCTTCTAATGCTTAGAAGGCTACTTTTCTTAGGTGGCTGCAGAGCTTTATAAATGTTCAGCTAGAAGCTACTGCAAGAAACAAACCCAGACCTTGCCTATAAGTAACTGTCTAATTTAAACATAATTTTCTAGTATCATAGAATGTGCAATTGACTCAAGTTTTATATATTTTGTGGCTATCCTGTCTGCTTTGGAGGAACATGGTAAGAACAAATGAATACAATTAATCTACTTAAAATATTCCTGCTCAAGTCATCCATTATTCTCCAAGAAATTAATGTGCATAATGTATTTTGAAATCAGTTTTGAAGAATACAGATAATATACCCTTCAAGAATTAACTCTTTGGGTTTTTATTTCTTAGTTAGAATCCCTAATTATGCAAGTAATCAAGACTCATTTATGAATATATGCATATGCCTTAATATATCACATATTTTGCAAATTTATTTTGAATTTAGTATCATTCTTGACAATATGAATTGGAGTTTATAATAACTCAAAATAAACAGTAACCAGTTTCCTGGAGACTAGTAATTAGCTAAAGAAGAAGGAAGTCAATATAAAAGCTCCAGGAAATCTACAACAAAAAGCAGGTATTTTCATCTTTAGCTCTGTAATTAGGAATAATCTAAATCTGTTAGAGATTTTATAAACCATGCCATTTAGTGTGGATCATTGTGGGTGCACAGGCCTAGTTAAGTTAATAGCATAGAAAATGCAAACTAAGGTTAGGATAAGGCAGGGCACATTTCAAATGAAACCAAGAATTCTCCTGCTGAACATTGTTTGTTTTATGTAAGAGGAAAAATTATGAATATGCAATATGAAAGTTATTTAAAGAGATTCTCTCCCACAAAGCCATGCATATTGGCCTCTTTATGATCAACTAGTCAATTACTTTGAACTTCTATCTACCTTCTCAAAAGTGCGAACCTATTTTCTGTTATAAGGAAGCACCAAGTATTCCTGAGAAAAAGGATGCTTTAATATTGCATATGGAATTAAGAAGCTTATATTATGTCTTAGTTAGAATTTCTTTTGCTGTAAAGAAATACTATACCAAAAACAAGTTGTGGAGAAGAGGACTAATTCACCTTTCTGTCCCACATCAAGATCCATTACTGAGGGAAGTCAGGGTAGGAACTCAAGAAAGAGGCAGGAAATGAAGTGGAGGTCATGGAGGAATGCTGCTTATTGGCTTGCTCCTCATGGCTTCCTCAGCCTGTCTTCTTGTAGCATTCAAGATCAGCAGCTCAGGGGTGATACCTCCCATTGTAATCTGGTCCCTCACACATCAAATATCAATCAAGACAGTAAGCCACAGACTTGCAAGGAGGGCAATGTGGCTGTGGCATTTCTCAGTTAAAATCCTTTCTTCCAAAATGAGGCTAGCTTGTATTAAGTTGACCTAAAACTATCCCACATATATAACTACATAATTCTATGTTCCAGTTAGACAATTTGTTCCAGAAAAGTTTGAAAACCTGAACAACTAATTTTGACTGCAGTAACCACAGTAGATTTAAAGTTTGAGTAATGATGAAAAAGATAATGGGGGTGGAGGAAGCAATACTGTGTAAAGTATGGTACAAGATCCACCCTTCTGAGATATAGGGAGATATGTCTAAGTGATATTGAAGTATCCTGTGGAGTGTTTAATAGATAGTTTAAAAAGCTAGATCGATGATATGTTTATTGTATAATGTAGCTTCTTTTAAAACAGTGTGTCAAGAATCTTGGAACCAGTCTTTCCCTTTAATGCAAAAACTTATTTTTTAAAAGATACGTGATATATTGAATCTGATAGCTAACGACATTAATTTTCTTGTAGAAGGTGGAACACACTGTAGAAGTTAAAAAATACAGGAGGCAAATGAGTTTTTGCATTAGCCAAGGCATCAGATGCTAGGAATTCAGACTTTATTAAGTCACACTACTATGGAGGTAGGGAAAATTATACCTGCCCAAGGCAGAAATCAGTATGTCCTTAGCACACTGGCTGGTTTACTTGGGAGACAATCCATTGCCACATGTGGAGTGCTTTGTAAGAGCAACATCTTGGTCATGCTACCTTACAGTTCCTCTTGCTGTCTACCAGCTTTCCTTCTATCTGACACAACAGTGAAATGTTGTCCAGTACCTAGTGGCTGATCTGGTGCTTTGACTCTCACAGATTAGGAGCAGTCTCCCAAGGATGAGACAGCTAACATTACAAAGCCTCACACATTCTTGTGCAGGATTTGCAGTGTTGATAAGTATGATCAGGAAGATAAGATCATAACTCCCCAATGCATACATTTTAGTGATTGATCTTGTTCACCAGATAAGTCCCATAGCTTTTCAATGGTGAAACAGGATTTTAAAAAGACTTAAGAGCTGCTTTGACAATGAAGCAGTAAGTACTATAGATTAAGGTGGAGTCCTTACAGCATTTGCTGCTGCAAGAACCATACTGTCCAACTGCAGCAAGCATATGGGCTTTATAGGAAAGTGGTGGGGCTGTGATCAAAGGCTATTAAATGAAGTAGTTTGTTTCATAAAAATTTCCTTATAGCACATGGAAGACCATGGTGTGCTAACAGCTTGGAAATTATGCAAAGTATAAGATAGTGACACACACTTCATAAATGTATTATTTATATTTTTATAATATTAATATGTTGTTGATGCTAAGTTTCAAGTAGGGTATTCTGTGTCACTGAAGTTTATCTGAACTACAATTTAGTTCCCCAAAATAATTTACTATATATAATCCAAACAGGTGTCAAATATTCATTCAAAAATGTACACAGTACAACAAGAGTGTAACTAGATAGAAATTTTAGGTAAATTATGTGTAATCTGCTCATTAGAATCCTAATCATTCTAATGAACAAAATCTGATTTAAGAAGCAATAAGCAAATATAAAATAACATTGCTGCTCTAGAGAAAATTAGTGACACTTCAAAAACTGCATTTGTTAAAGAAAGAACATCTGAAAAATGGAACTAAACCAAATAAATAGATAATGCATACTTCCCTTTCAAGATGTTAAATATGAATAAGATTATAATAAAAGAGTGGCTTATAGAAACTGATTGTGACAGAGTTCACAAGCTGGTGAGAAACCCAGCACAAGAAGTGTAAAAATATCATAGTACAACTTATTTCAACTCAAAATTAAAATAAAATTGGAAATAGCAAAGAGACAATGTATAGAAAATTTCAAAGAAAAAGTTGTAACAGGTTTACTGGAGTTGGATACTTGTTAAGCAACATTTACAGATCCTTGTGGTTTCATTTAAACACAGCAGTGTTGTGTCTTTAGACAGGTTCAGTCAGCTGGTACTTAGCTGTCCTCTGCCATCTACTCTACACATAGGTAAGCTACCCAGTTTTAGCTGTGATAGAAATAGTCTGTACTCGACTTGGTAATGAGAATAAAAAACTGATTTGAAAACCAGTTTTCAATTTTCTTCCAGAATTTAATTTTTAATTTTTTTTTTGTAGCAAATGTGATCTACCTAAGGATTGTTTCTACTGTGCAGAAAGAGCAATGTCTCCAAGATGGAAACAATCCAAAGCCAGGTCACACTCAAGATGAGAATCTCACAGTAACTTGTACACCCCTTTGCTATGCTTCACTTACATAGCAGTTGATGGTGGATTAAAGGGTGTCTAGGTACTGTATGAAGTTACTGCTTATGTCCTTGGTGGACTTTGGAAATTACAGTTTGACAGTATCTCAGTGAACACTGAGGACTTGGGATCATTTAATGCATAACTGTGATATCCCATATCTGCTAAAGAAAACTCATTTGAATGAACAGCTGAGACTTGTATAAGTAATTTAAGAAGCAATTCAGTAAAAAAAAAAAAATAGACCTCATGTTAAAAATGGTGGTCTAATTTATTATTATTACCAAAGTAATACATTATGAGTTTTTAGGAGATAGTTGCAATTAAATTGAGACATAAATTCTTGTCCTGACAAATTTATATTAAAGTTCCTTTAAGGAAGCATAATTTATTCTATAATTTAAATAAGTAAGACTTTTGAAAAGTAGCTCAGTGTTAAATGTTTGGTTACTCTACTCAAGACTTTGGGTTTGATTCAAAGCACTGGAAAATGCACATGTATTTAGTTTCTGCCATGTGCTTATTCACAGGCATCATTTAAAATGTATGAAATAAAAAAATTAGACACTTAATACTTGAAAAACATTTTAAAGTCCCCCTAGGGGAATTTCATACAAGGTATTTTTAAACATTTGTCAGCCAACAACACTAATGATACAAATAAGGTAATAGAAGCTTGCCAAAAGATAGGACTATGTCTATTTAAATTCTATTCTATAAAACAGTTATAAGACATAATATAGCTTAAGTGAAAAGTTAGACTAATTAGCACATAAAATAAGAGATAAAAAGAATGAAATTTCATATTATAAATTGCTAATAAGCACAGCCAACCTGAGTAGACCAAACTCAACATGAATTAGTATCATGCTGACATAAAATATCATGTGAGTTCAGCAGCTATCCAGCAAAGGCTTCTGTTGTTCATTGGCTCAGAACTCATCCTTTTCCATTTTATCCACATATCACTTTGCCATGTGGATTTCTCAACAAGGATAGATATTATTGAAGGTCCATATGGAATTGTTATAAGGCCCAGGACCAATCACGTTTCTAATGTAACTTCAGCGAAGTCTGTAATGCACGTTAATTTTCTACGTGGGATCACTGTAAAGAAGAGCTACCATCCTGGAAGAGTCAGTCCTCTGTTTGAAGTGTTTACATAAAACACACTTTGAGCAACTTGCCACATCTCTTGAAATCAGCAGTAGAAATGCTTTGCAGAAGATGAGTAGTGATATGTATTTGAATATATGGGGAGGAGAATGGTAACACAGAACCAAGGAGCTGTTTCTTTGATGACTTCAGGACCAGTGATCATTAAGGGGGATTTGTGATGGAGCCCATTGAAATAAAGCTGTGCCTATTTAGCTTCTGTGAGAAAATGGACTCATTGATCCCAGCTGGATCAAGAACAGAAAGGGAGAACAAGGAATAACAGACCATGATAAATGAAGACCACATAAGAACAGGAATAGGCAGAGTGCTGGAGAGGTCCCCAAAAATCCACAATGATACATCCTCTTTAGACTGCTGGCAATGGTCAAGAGAAAGCCTGATCTGACCTAGTCCGGTGATCAGATGGCTAAACACCCTAATTGTCGTGCTGGAACTCTCATCTAATAACTGATGAAAATGGATGCAGAGATCCTCAGGCAGGCCCCAGGTGGAGCTTCAGGTGTGCAACTGTCGAGAAAGAGGAAGGTCTGCAAGAGCGTGGATTGTTGAATCCAAGAATGCAAAAAGCACAGGTACAAATAGCCAAAAGAATGGAAGCACATGAATTATGAGCCAAAGGCTGTGGAGCCCCCAGCTGGATCAGGCCCTCTGGATAAGTGAGACAATTGAATAGCTTGATCTGCTTGGGAGGCACACAGTCTGTGGGACCAGGATCTGTCCTTAGTGCATGAGCTGGCTGTTTGGAACCTTGGGCTTACACAGGGACACTTTGCTCAGTCTGGAAGGAGGTGACAGGACCTTCCTGTACTGAATCCACCAGGTTTAAATAAATCCCCAGGGGTGCCTTGATCCTGGAGGACATGGGAATGGAGGGGAGGTGTTGGGGGGGGGGGGAGGGTGGGGGTGGGAGGGGGAGGACTGGGGAACCCATGGCTGATGTATAAAATTTAAAACACATAATAATAAAGAAAAAAATAAATAAAAATATATAGATTAAAAAATTAATAAATTATGTATATATTCTCTAAAAAGAAAAAAAAGAGTGACAGTCTCAGAATGATAACAAAGGTATCCGTGTTATAATGTCCACTTTGCATTGCTAAGGACATAGTTATCAAGGAGGAAGGGAATATTTTGAGGCCAAATATTTGATGTAGCTGAAGTGTGAAAACCACGAAATGAATTATTCTTTCTTTATAGAAATCCAAACAAAGTAAATAAAAATTCTAACAGTAAATTTGAAAACTTAATGTGGAGTATTTAAAATATACAACCAGTGTTATTAGTAACTATTTATATATTTTACCAGTGTCTTCATAGAGATTTAAACAAAGCAAAGTGCAGCGTTCAGTGTTAACCATGCGTTTGCCCTGTCCAGAAACAGTCTATGATGACACATAAATATGACTGAGCCAGTGTTGCTTCCTTCAACAAATGCACAGGAGGAAAAGAACTAACAATGGCAAATGTGCCATATGCAAATAAGGTCTTTGGGTGACAGAAAACCATGCTGTACACATTTGTGGCATTAGGTCTTCAGGATACACACACACTCTTGCCAAAGTAGATAGGGTGATTTTCCAAAATGAGTCTCTGTGCGTGTCACTTTACAGTGATTCTAAATTCATTTGTTGACTAACAGGCATTCTCTGAGGTTGGCCACATGTCTATCTCCTGCACCACTTGCCCTCACTGGGTTCAAACCATCTGGCCTTCCTCTCTGTGTACTTACTTATATGCCAGGTCAATTACTTTAAATAATTTGCACCTGCTGTTTCTATGTTTAGATGGTGTTCCTCCCAACTGTGTCATAACTCTTTTTCTTATTCTTTACCCAGCCCAAATGACAGCTTTATAGATGTAACCCATCTTAGAGAAATACTGCATGAACTTGCTGCTTCTCAGAACAAGCACCACTATTTTTAATAATGCTAATAGCTATGGCTGCTGAAATCATCTTCTTGTTTGTTTATTATGTAAGCATTTTTCATTTGTTCTTTGATTGAACCTCTACACTAGGTAAACCTTCAAAAAGTGCTGCTTCTTAAGGGAATGCATTTACTTTTATTACTAGAATTAGTGTTCAATATGGAAGATTTAGAATAAGACATAGAGGATAGCCAGGGAAATTTTATTTCAGATGTTATACATATTTTGGTTATTTTTTTATATCATACGGTCTTTGATTAGAAGAAAATTGCTAGCTATATTGGGTCTTGGGGTAGGAAGGGCAACCTTGACTATCTTAGAGTGGGGTGTGACACATCAGGGGTTCTGTGTGATGCAATGTAAGTCAACATAGAGTTTGAAATCATCTCTGTAGGGAGAGCCTGTCACACCATGCTATGTAGCCCTAGCAAACGAATATTGAAGAAGCTTAAATATGCTTCTTTTCTTGGTGACACCATATTATATTTTAACTAATTCAATGCCATAGATGATGTATCTTGATGACAATGGAAACCTCATTGGAATCTATCCTAATTCTGCCCTGTTCATTTCTCACTTGGACAGTGTTTTTACCCATTTATGTATATCAAGCCACATCTAACATTCCCATTTGATTTTCTTGGGTTCTGTGAGTCCTTCTAGGAACTTACAGTGCCTGAGCATAGTTTTGTGAACTCAACAAAGTTTATGATGATATTGTGAAAGCTGTCAAAATATGACACTCTTGGTGACTAGGTATTAGATGACTAGGTGACTTGGTGACTAGGTGACTAGACAGTACATTTATAAACCTACCATTTTACAACATCACTGACAGAATGTTTCATTTTATAAATGTTTTATTCCTATAATAGAAATAATATGATAAACCGTAAATGTAATTCAGTAAGCTATTCACTGATATGAATCCATCATCTTCCAGTATTCTGGATGAGAAAGTCAGCCTAGATTCACTTTTGCACCTTACTACAGAAAGCTTTCTACACTTGCTTATTTCCACTGTCTAAAGTGGCTCCTGTCTTTATCCATGCAATTGATTTGTTTTATAGTTAATTTTATATTCATGACTTTGGCAAAGACATAAGTGATGTTCTCTTTGGCAGAACCCAGTTCAGCTAATGGAATTTTAAAAAGCATGGGAAATTTTTTACAGTTTTAGCATTCATACAAACCAGAAATAATGAAAATTAAGTGAGGGTAAAACTTTAGAAGAAAAATCAATGCACACTTCAGAAGTTCAAAGGCAGCTTAAATGAAATAAGTGTAGCAATTATTCACAATCTTTATTACGAGTACTTTTCCTAAATAGTATATTTTTTGTTAAAATATCTTATAGTTTATAAATTATGTGGTTCTAAAAAGTAAACTAATGTTCTTCATTAAAACAGTTTTGCAATGGAGTGCTTCAATTGTAGATTATTAAATGCAGTATTATTTTCATACCATATTGTAAATTAACTATTATTTGGTTAATAAGACATTTTGTGTACACAGTGGTGATACTGTAGAGATTCTGAAGCTGCAAGAACCATGTTTTCAGATTTACAACAGAACAAGTACATCATGTGATTTCCTGGATGTTTCTAGGAGCAATAGTGAATTGTCCCTCTCTGAACTGATGTAATTATCATTGTCCAATGGGTGGTCTTCTGTTTCTACAGATCCAGCACATACTAAGCTCCAGGGGTTGTTTTTTGAACCAAAGACTTTAACTTTCCCATTATGATGATAAAGCAATTCCCATGTCTGTTGTAGTGATGAAAAAGTCTTGTCATAGACTTATGTAGACATGATTTTATATTTAATTTGTAGGTATTTACGGTAAGGGAATCCCTTCAGTGTTAGTGAAAGAAAAATGTGGATACTATTTTCTGAAATGAACTAATACATCTCTTCAAAGTTTCTAAGAATCAGCTTGTGAGAGGTAGATTGTGATTATAGTGCAGACTTTTAAACGACAATGGATTTAGTATTATAGTATTCGGTTGTCACCAGCCTTTGATGTGTGTGTGTGTGTGTGTGTGTGTGTGTGTGTGTGTGTAAAATGAATCCAAATGAATACTTTGCGAGAATACCATGTTGGGAGCAGTAAACGACTAGTACTTAACTGAAATGGTTTGTCATACTGTGAATATTTCCTCCTCCTAATATACAAGTAAGGATGATGCTTAGAAGAAATGATTTCACACAATGCTTAAAATAACTAGTTTTAAATATTTTAGTTGTTATATGATTTTTTTTTCCTCATCAGCACATCTATCAGTAGCCAGTTAGTGAGCAAGTGATTGCAAGATTTGTTGCAAGGGCGTGCTGTTCTCTTTGGAGTTAGTGTTGCTTCATTAGCCAGCATGAACTGACATCAGGTTCGGGATACAAGACACATGGCACCCACATCAAGTCTACTTTGTTATGGAAACACAGCGACTGGGGAATCACTTTAGCTTTCCATCATGGTTTAAATGGTGACAGAAAAAACAAACCACTGGATTTTTAAACTAAGAGAATAACTAAATTTTAATTTTGAACTTTGCTAATTATGTGTTATAACTGCAGTGGCTTGGTCTGTTTTTCTTAATTAACAATAAAATTACTTTTTATTTGTTGTAACATACAAAATAAATTTAGCATGATCAGAGTTTAATTTTAAAGGTTGAGGAACTCAGATAGTGCTTTAAAATTCTTCTAAAACTAATGCTAATTTTTACTAACCAGTGTTTCTGTACTTTAGTACTTTTGTGCTTTACTCCTTTACTTTTCATTTTATGTGTGTGAATGTTTTGCCTGCACATATGTCTCTGCACCATGTGTGTGCAGTCCCTACAGAAGCTGGAGGGGGGAGTTGTTTTCCAGAAACTTTTGAGTTACATACAATTGTTAGCTGATGTATGGGTGCTAGGAATCAAACCCAGATCCTCTGCAAGAGTGCCACCTGCTCTTAACCACTGAAGCATCTCTCTAGCTTTTATACTTTATCACTAAACTCCTGGAACTCTGTTTTTAGTCAGCATGTGAGGAAGAATTTATAACTCATAGACTATTAATTTCATTTATGTCACTAATTTATACTAACTACAAAAATATATACCAACAAACTATATTCATTGTATACATTTATATGGCAGTAGATTATTTTAATTGATAACATATAATCTTCATTTACATTACAAATGCATAAAAATTTTTAAAAGATTTTAAGAGGGAAATCTTCCAAGTAAACACTGATAGAATCAATGCAGAGAAGTTATTGTAGATGATTTAGATATTAAGTATCTGTTCAGGTCTAGACCAGTATGCCAAATATTGCCTTTTAGATATTTCAAATCTGACTTAATAGTAGTTAGACTTAATGATTTGAGAGTCTCTGGATGCAACTGTTTTCTTTTCAAAGAAATACAATTGTATACTTGTATATCTTAGTTCCCTTTGTTTTTGGCAAGATCATAGTTACTGACTGTATCACAATTCGGAGGTAATAAGACTAATGCTCATGCCAGAAGTCTTTGTGAATGGATGCATCTAAATTCAGTAATCATTGTATTTTGTTTCCCTTTGTAATTTCCTAAATTAACTTTACTGTTTTTGCTAATGGAATCTAGGCTCTGTAGAGCAGGTTTACACTTGTCAGAAAACAAGGGCTAATACCTATTTTACTTGTTTTTTAAAGGTATAGGCATTTCTTTGCTAGAATACAGTTATCTGCAAGGCATCTGAGGTAGAATGGTACATCCCTAGAGTTTAGGAAACTCATATTTTTATTACTTTATTAGAAATTGTAACAAATTCTGATATTGAACTGTTTGTGAAAGTATAAGAGTAATCAGTTTTTATAAGATTTTCAAATGTCTGCTTAAAATTTCTTAGTCATAGTTGTGTTTGGATGTACTAGTACCAAATTAGCTAGTCTTTTAAATTATTTTGTAATTAGCTTTTCAGGCAAATGATCAGGTCCTCTCAATTTCCTCATAAATCTTAAATACCAGAAAGTTGGAATATGCATTAAATCAAAATTTTAATGGCTTTTAAATAGTACTTTGTTTTGTACAAGCAGAATTTTTCCAATTTGTAAATTACCAACAATTGCATATTAATTTACTTTAAGTGATTTTTATTTTTAATAACATTTACATGTTCAATTTAACTAAAAATGCTGCATAGATTTACGTGTGTACTGTTATATTCTCATATGTATAGACTCTGAAAAATATTTGGCCAAGGTGATTAACATCTGCAATCTCATGTGTTCCTGAGGTGAAGATATTTTACTCTTAGCAGTTTTCAAGTACATATTTTAATGAAATAAATAGCCAAGTACTGGCTTCCA
Organism: Onychomys torridus; assembly: GCF_903995425.1. Taxonomy (NCBI): domain Eukaryota; kingdom Metazoa; phylum Chordata; class Mammalia; order Rodentia; family Cricetidae; genus Onychomys; species Onychomys torridus. Next base: position 17,454,371 of record NC_050445.1, read on the forward strand.
AGACACATTTCTCCTAAGTGATTAGTACCCGAGCATCATCTGCTCATCAAAAGCACCTCTATAGCCTCTCGTAATCACTCTTCTCTTCTCTGTTTCATTGAGTTTGATGTATTTGATTCCACATATGAGGGAGACCCTATGATATTTAGCTTCTGAACCTGCTTTATTTTACCCAGTGAAATGTCCTACTTTTCATCTATATTGAAGCAAAGGAATTCCTTTTAATAACACTATTTTTGTCTTACTTTTTATGAATTGTGAGGTTTTATATCTATAGTGTTTTGATCAAATCTACTCACTTGTCCTTCCCTTACTACTCCTCCCATATCTTCCACCATTTGCTCCTATTAAAACACACACACACACACACACACACACACACACACACACACACACACACACACAAATACACTGAGCTTACTTACTGTTGCCGGTATGTGCATGGGTTGAGGACCACCTACTGGAACATGAGTAAACTTCCAGAGGCTGCTCTTCTAAAAAAAAGAACTTCTTTTCCCTTCCCTGATAGCTATCAATTGCCAATAGCTTCTCAACTAGGGGTGGGGTTTCATGAGTCCCATCTATCTGTGTGGGAATTTTAGCTGGCTTGATCTTTTGCAAGTCTTGTTCATGCAATCACAGCACTGTGAATTTATAAAGCAATGACCCTACCATATCCAGCAAATAACGTTTTGCTGTAAATACTCTAAGTGGGGAGGATGTATGATCTATTCATTAGAGTTGAACTGTCTACAATCTCTTAGACTGTATAGACTTGTCTTTTATAGGTGTCTGTATATGATCACAATCTATTGCATAAAAAAGATTCTCTGATGAGGAATGAGAGATGCACTAATCTGTGGATGTAAAGATAACTTAGGGGGCAGTTTAATACTATGCCAATTTAGCCAAATGATAGTATTAGGTTCTCCTATATGTGCTGTGACCTACCACAGGTTTGGAGCTAAAGTAATAGTACTAGACATGAGTTCTGTTTTGTGGAGCAGGCCCTAAATCCAGTCAGAAAATGATTGGTTATTCCTATAGTATTTATGCCACTATGGCACCATTATGCATATCTTGATAGGCCAGTCAATATTATAAATTGCAGTACTCTTATAAAAAAAAAACTTTTCTCCCCCAGTAGTGAAACTAGCACCAGCACTATGAAAATTGACAATAAACATGAAGCTTTCAGGCTGATAATGTCTTTATTACTCCAAGTCTTTTGAGTCAAATATGTGCTGTCTTCATCAATAGGGTTTTACTACAAAGTTCTGGAGGCTAATAAAGAGCAATGAGAGAAACCTGTAATATTTTGGGAGGGTTTGAACAACCCAACTGACCAAAACTCAAAAGGAAGTAACCCATACTTCCCATGAACTTTTCTTTGATAGTCTATGGTGGTTGGGAGAGACATTGTTTCTGTTACATGGCACCTCCATTTAAAATTTTTAAATTTTAATTTTTTATGTGTATATATGTTTTACCTATATGTATGTGTATCACATGTATGTCTGGTATCTACAGAGGCCAGAAGATGGCATTGGATACCCTGGAACTGGAGTTGAAAATGGTTGTGAGTGCTTGGAATCAAACCTGCACCTCCTCAAGAGCAGCAAATGTTCTTTATTGTTGAGTGATCTCTCAGCCCCATTTTTACTCTTCGTATATGTGTGTATAAATATTTTAGAAAGCTTCTACAGTAATTCTAATTCTAATTGTAATTTTCAAAGGATAACACTAGCTATCTTTTCTTGTTCCTTCTCCTCTTCCCTGTGCTCCCATCCCACCCCTCTTAACTCTTCATATTTCATTATTCCCTTTCTCCCCTTCATACCATCTCTGTCTTAACTCCTGTTCCTTGTTGTCTCCCCTCTGATTATGGTCTCCTGCCAACATATATTCATATTGAATTCAAACAGACATTTCCAAAGTTTTGTATCTAGCCTGCAAATATGAGAGAGAACAAAGAGTGGTTTTCTTTCTAGGTCAGAGTTAACCTCATTCAAAATGATCATTTCCATCTCCACCCATTTCATTTGTTGAAAGCTGAATAATACTCTAATGTGTATATATACCATACTTGCATGATCCACTTATCAGTTCATGCACATAGGCTGTTTTTATTTTCTGATTATTGTGAATAAATCAACAATGCATATATAATCTAGTATTTATATATAATATCTAGTATTAGTATAATATAATCTAGTATTTCTTCAGTAGCTTCAGTAGGATATAAAGTCATCTGGGTATACTCCCAGGGGTGGTATAGCTGGATCATGTGGTAGATCTACTTTTAGCGTTTTGAGAAACCACTGCACTGATTTCAGTAGTGGCTATATCAGTAGTGGCTGTATCAGTAGTGGCTGTATCAGTAGTGGCTGTATCCGTTGGCACTCCTACCATCAGTGGGTATTCCTCTTTTCCCACTCTAAGCGGCATTGGTTGTCATCAGTTTTGCTTGCTTGTTTTTGTTGTTTCCTTTTTTTAATAAAGGTCATTTTGAGTCTGTAAAGAAGCTATCTCATTTTTCAGTTTTGCTTGTTTGTTTTTGTTGTTTTCTTTTTTTTAATAAAGGTCATTTTGAGTCTGTAAAGAAGCTATCTCATTTTTCATTTTCATTTCTCTGATGCCTAAAGATGTTGAGTTTTTGAAACATGTTTCTCAGACATTTGTATTTCTTCTTTTGAAAACCCTGTTTAATTCCACACTCTGATTTTAATTGGTTTGTTTTCTTTGTGTTCATCATTTGGTTTTTCATATATTATACAAAGATAGATACTAACTTTTAATCAGATATGTAGTTGGGAATGTTTTTTTCCCCGTTCTATACTTTGTCTCTTCACTCAAAAAAAAAAAAAGGAATTAATCCAAATTCCCCAATAAACATCAATATAAAATTTCTCAATAAAATACAAACCAAATTCAAGAACTTATCCAAGAAATCATCCCATCACAATAAACTCTTCATAATCTTGGAGATGCAGATGATGGTTAAGTGTACATAAATCAATACATGGAATCTACTCTATGTGTAGACTCAAGAACAGAAACTAACCAAATATCTCACTAAATATAGAAAGATCTATGACAAAAATCAAACATCACATCCTCATAAAACTCCTGGAGAATCTAAGGACATGGAAGACATAACTCAACATAAAAAAGGTAATATACAGGAAGCCTATAGCTAACATCATGCTAAATAGAGGAAAAACTTGAAGCATTTTCACCAACATAAGGAAAAAGAAAAGGTTGTTCTCTCTGTCCATCCTTGTTCAATACCATGCTTGATGTCTTAGACAGACCAATAAGATAAGTAAAAGGAGATGAAAAGATGCAAATAGAAAAGGAAGAAGTCAAAATATCCTTCTTTGCAGATAATATAAAAGACAACAAAGATCCTACCAGAGTCTTCCCTCAGCTGATGAACACATTCACTAAAGTAGTTAATTCACAAAATTAACACACTAAAAATCAGTAGCCTTCCCAAATAGCAAGAACCTACACACTGAAAAAAACTAGGGAACCAACCCATATATTCCACCCTATAAATAACTTAGAATAAATCTAACTGAGCTAAAAATATTGTAAAGTGAAAACATTAAGATACTGAAGAAAGAAATTATAGAAGACACCAGAAGACAGAATGGGTTCCCATGCTCCTGAATTGGTAAGGTTAATAGTGAAAAAATGGCCATTCAAGAATAAGTAATCTGCAGGTTCAATGCAACCCCCATCATAATTCTAAAATAATTCTTCACAGAAATTAAAAAGAAACCATCAAATTTATTTGGAAACACAAAAGACCCAGGTTAGCTATTTATTCTGACAATAAAATAACTGCTGGTGCTATCATAATCCCAAATTTCAAGTTGTATTATAGAGTCACAGTAATAAAAACATTATTTAACTGGAATAAAAAGACACATAGAATTGAGGAACCACACATAAACTCATATTTCTACAGCCTCTTGGGTTTTGAAAAGAAGCCAACAGAATGTATTGGGGAAAAGACAACATTTTCAACAAATTGTGTTTACCAAACTTAATAGATACATGTAAGAAAATGAAACTAGATTTTTACCTCTCACTCTATACAAAACTCAGTTCCAAATAGATAAGCACTTTAATAAAAGACCTGATAATTGGGTTATTTTTTGAGGCAAAAGTAAAGAATATGCTAGAACTCAGTGACACAGAAAAGGATTTGCTGAACAGGTCAAGGTCTCTGAAAGCACAGGTATTATGATGAACAATTGATAAATGGGACTTCATCTAATTCAAAAGCTTCTGTGTAGTATACTACCATCCTGGGATAGTTTTAAACAACTGACTAAACATATAAAGCAAGCCATGATGTTTCCCTGAATCTGGTTTCATAGGTTTTACCAGGCATTCATATTTATTCTCATCCTTTTCCCTTGTTCTTACACTTTATAGATACTCGATTTTTAATTTCTCTTGTATTTGAGAAATATTTATATCTGTGTTCAGCATTTTCAGGACTTAATAACCATTCTCTATTAACAAGTGAAAGAAAGCATCTCTTAAATTTGTAGGTCTTGGTTTTTGATGAGTTTTTATCTAGTCATTTGAATTTTCTGTATATTCTGAAAAAATATAAATCCAAGTTTGTGACCATAGCTTAAGACTTGCATTTTATGATTGAACTCTTCTTACCATGTGCCCTTATGTCTTTTAGAAGATGTTCAATCCTAGCTTTTAATTTTGCAGTGCTATCACATAAAATGACTCTTTATGTTGCAGCTCCTGGTACACAATAATGTTCCTGTTATTAAGATGTATAGATCTGTGTATCAACATTATTAAATATTCATGGTTTCTCATTATTTCTTTATTATTTAGCATTTATTTATACCTACTAGGAGATGAAGGACTGTTGCTGCTTAATCATCACTTAGTAATTGTCATTGTGTATTCTGTTTTTTTCTTTCTTTTTCTTTTTTAATCAAATGTCTAAAGCACACAGTTGTGCATCCTTGCATTTGAGATGCAATCATTCATTAGCATTAACTGAATGCTAAATTTCATTCTCCTTGAATATTGTATCTGACTACTCATTGGTGCTGAGAAGCCCTTCCTGTTCTTCCATAGAATGCTTTGAGACCCTGTTTCCCTGTATGTCCACAATGATACAGATCTTAATATGGTAGTGAATGCATAATAAGAAAGAAAAACAAAACACCAATGTACTATTTATTAAAATCTCCAGACAATGGAAATTAAAGCTTTTCACACACTGATAATATGATTTAAATTCTAAATTCTCCCAAAGCTTTGATCTCAATCCCATGGCATCATTCAGAGGTAGATTTTAGGAAATCTCTGGTAAGCATTTAGATGATTGGAATTGTGCCTTTAAAGGAGATATTTGAATATTCTCCTTCTCTTACCGCCCCACTTTGTTCTACTCTCCCTCTGAGTTACATGAATCAAGCAGCTTTACTAAACTTTATACTTCCCAGCATGGTGGTGTGCTTCACCACAGCCCTAAAAAATATCAAAACAAGCCTTCCAGCCATACAAACTCCAGAGTTCTTTGAAACTATGAGATGACATAAACAAAACTTTGCTCCCTCTGAGGTGAGTATATCAGGCATTTTTACCACACTGATGGAAAATTGACCAATGCATATGCCTTTTCTTTTGGATTATTAATGAATTTTAAATTCATCATATTTGCTTTTGTCTTCAATTATTATGGGCTCATGAAGTTTGACAGATTCAAATTGCTCCATGCAGCCATATTGGTTATTGTTCTGTTGAACCTCAAATTGTCAGAGATTAGCTTGGTGAAGCCATTTTATTTGCATTCCTTAACTACCCTTAAAAAATTCTTGACTGTTAAATTTGTTATTTATTATTATTATTATTATTATTATTATTATTAATGTATTTTAGACAAACTTAGTTTCTGTCAACTGGAGATTGTTAAAGGAAAGTCCTGTGTTTTTTTCTCTCTCCCTTCTTTCCTCTATTGTTTTCACTCTATCTTTCCTAATAATAAAAGAAACATTGTTCTTGTCAGTGTTTATGGGGAGACAAATTTCCAAGTGATAGTATTCCTCAGAGGGCTGGATGTGAGTAAAAGCAAAAGTAAAATGCTACTGATCTCTTTTGTGGAGAGATATAGAAAATTGTCTAGATTTTTGGTTTATGTGTTCATCTTTACATCCTTCAGAACATCTCATTTTGTGACACCTTCCCTCTTTTTATTCTGTGATTTTCCAACTTCCAAGAGTCTAAACCACATTAACATTAAATCAGTATGTAAGCAAGTCATCAGATTGAGCAGTTTATAATGAGTAGATTTGGGAAACAGTTCATTTATATCTGTGAGAAATGAAAATTAAGCCTGAATGTCAAGAGTCACCCACAAACGAGAAGGACATCAGAATCATGCAGTGAGTTTCCTGAGTTTAATTTGATCACTTATTGGTCTGTCAATTCTGTATGAGTTGTTGGAACAGCTAGGAAAGTTGTTTAGTATTTCCCTGTTAAAAAAAGTAATATCCTAATGAATAAAACATTAATTTCCCCCCACCATCAATGATGGGTCACTGTCTTAACAAATTCAAAAGGGACTGAGTGGACTCAACTTGAAAAACATTATCTGTGTCTTTAGGCCTTGATAACTGCAGGTAGCAGGAACAACAAAGCCTGCTTCCATGGTTCTATGTTTCAAGTACTCCTGGCTCGTTTTGCATATGCAGAGGTTTTGCATAGAAACCCATGGTCCCTGCATATATGGCATTTTGTCTCTTTTGATATTGATAACCAGGAAAAAATCAACTTCTGAGAAAGGACTCTGGTCACTAAAGTGGTTGAGAGACTGGTCTTGGACCATCTACCAAAAACTCTGTGTTGGCTTGTGCCTGAATCTGTGAGCTTGGTATTTAAGTGGGTAGGTACCTACCGGAAGGGAAGGATGCTCACAAATCATGTTCCAGAAACTCAAAACACATAAAGTGTTCTTTCTTGAATTATTTAAAAAGGTGACAGTATACTAGAAATAAATTCCTTTCACTCTTTTCAAAATACTGCTATTTATTTGATTAGGGTTCCTATAGAAAAATACCTCAGGTGTATAATCAATAATGATTTTTTTCCAATTATATAGGCTGCCACTATGCTTGAGTAGTAGTGGCCTTTCCTGTGCATGAATATGAATTTATTTGCATTGTTTCACATGCAGCTATCCAGCATTACTCAGGTCAAGTGTTGAAGATCCTTTGTACAGTGTGTATGTTTGGCTTCTATGTATAAAAAAAACAATAATATTAAAACTGGGTATCTATAAGCATGTGAGATTAGGTATGTGCCTTAAATTCAATTCCACTGATCAATGTGTCTGTTTTTATACTAATACCATGCTGTTTTTATTACTATCTTTCTAATATAACTTGAAATCTGGGATGGTGACACCTTCAGCAATTCCTCTTACTATTCAGTATTGAGGATTGTTTTGACTATCCATTTTTTTTTTGTTGTGTTTCTCTCTGTCTCTCTCTCTGTCTCTCTGTCTCTCTGTCTCTGTCTCTGTCTCTCTCTCTCTCTCTCTCTCTCTGTGTGTGTGTGTGTGTGTGTGTGTGTGTTAATTTCTGTGAAGAATTTTGTTGGATTTTGATGAGGATAGTGTTCAATCTGTAGATTGCTTTTAGTAACTAGAATAAGAACATTAAATAGGGTAGGTCATGTTAAGATCTTGTGAAAAACCACATAGAAATCTATTATAGAAGCTTCCTAAAATGTACACATATATGAAAGGAATTTAAATGAAGTCATTATATATTGGGGGAGATAATTCCCCAATTGGCCATCTTATATCACCAAGTTCAAACCCTTAATGCCAGGAATGGTTCTATTTTGTTGAACCATTGGCCAAAGGCATCCTATAAATCTACCCTCCACCCCCAAACATTCAGCTATTACCAAGGCTATTGATAATTCTCCATACCCTGAGTGAAAAACCATGTTGCTGAAGACTGAACTTATGTCATTAAACATGAAAATATTGATCTGGTGACCAGGTAGAAGTTTTACCCCCTACTGACTAGCATTCATGGTGATGTAAAATAGACTTTGCATGCTACTGGAAGAGGAATATAATAATCAATTTCATCTAACTACAAACCATGTGACCTACAACAATGACCTGCCTACAAGATATACTGGTATAATTAGTGGCACAAATGTTATGGGGCTAAACAACCACTTTTAAAAACTGGATTTGAGGTTGACATCATGAGATGGAACCTACACAACAATGATAATATGGCCAAGAATTTGAAATGTTAGAAAGATGAAACTTGGGTTTTATGTATAGACATCAGTGTATTTGGAATTTTACATACTTTTAAATATGTAAAAAAAATCACTTCATGGTAGTTAAAGAAGTTTTGTTGTGAAAATAAACTTTTATTCTGATGCGTGGGAATCATTTTTCATTTTTCCATATCTTTTGTGTATATATATCTATTCAATTGAAAATGATATGTTATTAGTTATAATAGGCATGGATAATTAAGGGAACTAAGACAGGAAAAATTAAACAATTTAGAACATACTTAAAATATTTCATAGGACTGGTAGATTTAGAAGTTACAAACGTCCATTTCTGATTTGTGAGTGTTTTGCTTCATTGCACGTGACTATTCTCTTTTCTCCTTTGTACTTTTTCTCATTAATCAATATTACTTTTCTTTCAGGATGTTCTAAATCATTTGGGATCCTGTGAACTGGATGAAGATGATCTAATGCTTGATTTAGAATTTTTAGAGGAACAGAATCTTCAACCCCCAGGTAAGGGCTTAATAAATACCTACAGTATATGACCCCAATAAATGCCTACAAGAATATGACTCCAATTTTAATAAATTAGCTTTAAGTGCACCTTCCCTGTGAGCCAGACACTGTTTAGAGCATGGCCAGTCTTCTCTTTCTCCTTCTATCATCTGTGTGCAAGGAGCAAGCTAAGTGCTCTACATTCTTGAGCTTCTTGTGCTTGATGACTTTAGAGACAGTTGTGGAAACATGAATCTGTGGTTAGAGTTTTCCTGCCTGGCCCACAGTCAGGACAAATCTCTTTCACCTGCCAGGCCCATAGATGCTCAGACCCAACCAAGTAAATACACAGAAACTTATATTGTTTACAAACTGTATGGCCATGGCAGGCTTCTTGCTATCTAGTTCTTATATCTTAAATTAACCCATTTCTGTTAGTCTATAAGTTGTCATGTGGCTCGTGGCTTACCAGTATCTTACATCTTGCTTGTCATGGCGGAAGCTGGCAGGTCTCTTTGCCTCTGCCTTTCTGTTCCCAGAATTCTCTTCTCTGCTTGTCCCGCCTATACTTCCTGCTTGGCTACTGACCAGTCAGCATTTTATTTACATAGTGCGATATACAAAGCATGAATACAGCCAGAAGTCATTGTAAAATAAAACTGCACACAAAAATCTTTTTTCTTTTCTTTTCTTTTTCTTTCTTTCTTTCTTTTCTTTTTTTTTTTTGGAGCTGAGGATCGAACCCAGGGCCTTGTGCTTGCTAGGCAAGCACTCTACCACTGAGCTAAAACCCCAAAAAAATCTTTAAAAAAAGAAGATAAGTTCCAATTAAATACCGACCAATTGAAAACATTAATATCTTACATTGTAAGGGAACCATACAATGGCTACCATTTCATTTTTCATGGTTTATTTTTAAACACATATAAGTTTGGTGATCTAGATTGTTATTCAAAATTTTAGTCACAACATCCCTAACAACATACATTAATGCTGATTCTGCTAGGCTGATCTGAGAGCTTATAGTGACAAACAACAACTATAGACATACCCTCACACATTTACAGTTATAATGAGTAAGAAGTAAATTCATCTCATACAAGCTAAGAAAACCCATCTGCCTCATTTGTAATAGTTTGAAATTGTATTAAATATTAAATAATATATCTCTAAGTTAAAAAATTGCTCCATTCAAAGTACTTTATGATATGAAGTCACAACATGCCCCCACAGTTGGGCATGCCTGGCAGACCTAGACACTTCCGCCTCATTATTTCCAGTTCAATATAGCCATTTCCGGGTCAAAACATCTTGCTTGACTAGGACCCCAGGGCTTTGCATAGTTGCATAAATCGCGTGCACAGCCATGTGATCTACGCACATGCATGGAGAAGCCACATGAGTTCCTGTACGCATGCACAGTCTGGTCCACACTTTATAAGCCAGCTCAAAGTTTGCATGAATCTCTCACTTTCCGCTTGACCACGTGTGCTTCCCACAGGCCTGTTCATGTCTGTCTCTTTCTTTCCTATCTTAATAAAAACTCTTCTGTGAGCAGGAAGCCTCCCCTTTTCCAAGACTGCAGGCAGACCCTGCAGTCTCCACACCCTGCCCCCACACCCATTTGCCTGAGATCCCAGCCACTTCCTGAGAATCAGAAACCTGGCCCCAGTTTCCATCCTGCCATGGAACTCCCACCTGGACCAGAGCCAGACCTGAACATCACGGAATGGAAGATGAAGAAGAAAACAACCTAACAAGCAATATCATGAAGAGGCTAGAGCCTTATATAGAAGAAATAAAAAATAAAGTGGAGGAACAGACAAACAAAAAATGGGAAGAACGCTATAAAAACTAGAGAAAAGGACAATTAAAGCACAAGAAAACAATAAGTCCCTGAAAAAAAATCATGAAAAAGCAAGGGAAACAGTCCAAGACCTGAAGAGGGAAATAGAAAAAATGAAGAAGACACTAGCAGAAGTAATGCTGGAAATAGAAAATCTGAGTAAACAAACAGGAACTTCAGAGGCAAGTATAACCAACAGAATGCAAGACATGGAAGAGAGGATCTCTGGTGTTGAAGATACAGTAGAAAAAATAGATTCATCAGTCAAAGAAAACACTAAAACCAACAGTCATGACCCAAAATGTCCAAGAAATTTGGGACACCATGAAAAGACCAAACCTATGAAAATAGGGATAGAGGAAGGAGAAGAATACCAACTCAAAGGCACCGAAAATATATTTAATAAGATCATACCAGAAAACTTTCCCAACCTAAAGAAGGAAATGCCTATGAAGATAAAAGAAGCCTATAGAACACCAAACAAACTAGAACCCCCAAAAAACTCCCCTCAACACAAAATAATTAAATAACTAAATGTGCTGAATAAAGAAGAATATTAAGGGCAGCAAAGGAAAAAGGCCAAGTGACTTATAAAGGCAAACCCATCAGAATAACACCCGATTTCTCAATGGAGACTTTGAAAGCCAGAAGGACCTGGACAGATATAATGCAGACACTAAGAGACCATGGATACCAGCCTAGACTAATATACCCAGCAAAACTTTCAATCATCATAGATGGAGTGAACAAGACCTTCCAAGACAAAAAATAAAAATAATACTAGGAGAGAACAGTCACTGGTCATTAATATCCTTTAATATCAATGGACTTAATTCACCTATAAAAAGACACAGACTAACAGAATGGATATGAAAACAGGATCCAACTTTCTGCTACATAGAAGAAACACACCTAAAATTCAAAGACAGATACCTCCTAAGAATAAAAGGCTGGGAAAAGACTTTCCAATCAAATGGTCTTAAGAAGCAAGCTGGTGTAGCCATCCTAATATCCAGCAAAATGGACGTCAAAGTAAATTCAATCAGAAAGATCATGAAGGACATTACATACTCATCACATTTATGCCCCAAACACAAGGGTATCCACATATGTAAAAGAAACATTACTAAAGCTTAAACCACATATAAAACCCCACACATTAATAGTGGGAGACTTCAACACCCAACTCTCACCTCTGGACAGATCGGCCAAATTGAAACAACAGAGACATAATGGACTTAACTGATGTTATGACTCAAATGGACTTAATCAATATCTACAGAACATTCCACCCAAACAAAAAAGAATATACCTTCTTCTCAGCACCCCATGGAACCTTCTCTAAAATCGACCATATACTTGGCCACAAAGCAAATCTCAACAGATACAAAACAATTGGAATAACCTCCTGTGTTCTATCGGGCCAGCATGGTTTAAAGTTAGATTTCAACAACAATAAAAACTACAGAAATCCTACAGTCTCATGGAAACTGAATAATGCTCAACTTAATCACCAATGGGTTAAGGAAGAAATAAAGAAAGAAATTAAAGACTTCCTAGAGATCAAGGAAAATGAATACACCACATACCCAAACTTATGGGACACTATGAAAGCAGTGCTAAGAGGGAAATTCATAGCACTGAAGGCCCACATAAAGAAGCTAGAGAAATCTCATGCTAGTGACTTGACAGCACACCTGAAAGCCCTTGAACAGGAAGAAACAAAGTCTTCCAGGAGGAACAGACACCAGGAAATTATCAAATTGAGAGCTGATGTCAATAAAATAGAAATAAAGAGAACAATACAAAGGATTAATGAAACAAAGAGTTGGTTCTTTGAGAAGATCAACAAGATAGATAAACCCTTATCCAAACTAACCAAAAGAGAGAGAGAGAGCATCCAAATTAACAAAATCAGAAATGAAAAGGGGGACATAACAACAGACAATGAGGAAATCTAGAGAATCATCAGATCATACTTCAAAAACCTCTACTCCACAAAACTGGAATATCTAAAAGAAATGGATAATTTTCTGGATAGGTACCACATACCTAAGTTAAATCAAGACCAGATAAACCATTAAAATAGTCCAATAACCCCTAAGGAAATAGAATCAGTCATTAAAAGTCTCCCAATGAAAAAAAGCCCAGGACCAGATGGTTTCACTGCAGAATTCTATCAGATCTTCAAAGAAGACTTAATACCAATACTCTTTCAATTGTTCCACACAATTGTTCCTTCTATGAGCCTACAATTACCCTGATTCCTAAACCAAAGATGCAACAAAGAAAGAGAACTACAGACTGATCTCCCTCATGAACACTGATGCAAAAATACTCAATAAAATACTGGCAAACAGACTCCAAGAACACATCAAAACAATTATCCACCATGATCAAGTATGCTTCATCCCAGGGATGCAAGGGTGGTTCAACATACAAAAGTCCATCAACGTAATAGACCATATAAACAAACTCAAAGAAAAAAACCATGTGATCATCTCACTAGATGCAAAAAGGCATTTGACAAAATCCAACACCCCTTCATGATAAAGGTCTTGGAGCGATCAGGAATACAGGGAACATACCTAAACATAATAAAGGCAATCTATAGCAAGACAACAGCCAACATCAAATGAAAATGGAGAGAAACTCAAAGCAATACCAATAAAATAAGGAACAAAGCAAGGCTGTCCCCTCTCCTCATACTTATTCAATATAGTACTTGAAGTTCTAGCCAGAGGTATAAGACAACATAAGGAAACTAAGGGGATGCAAATTGGAAAGGAAGAAGTCAAGCTTTCCCTATTTGCAGATGACATGATAGTATACATGAGTGACCCCAAAAATACAAACAAGGCACTGATACAGCTTATAAACAACTTCAGCAACATAGCAGGATACAATATCAATTCAAAAATCAGTAGCCCTCCTATATACAATAGACAAACAGGCTGAGAAGGAAATCAGAGATACATCACCCTTTACAATAGCTACAAATGATATAAAATACCTTGGGGTTACTCTAACTAAGCATGTGAATGACCTATATGACAAGAACTTTAAGCCCCTGAAAAAGGAAATTGAAGAAGATGTCAGAAAATGGAAAGATCTCCCATGCTCATGGATAGGCAGGATTAACATAGTAAAAATGTCGGTCTTACCAAAAGCAATCTACAGATTCAATGCAATCCCCATCAAATTACCAACACAATTCTTCACAGATCTGGAAAGAATAATACTCAACTTCATATGGAAAAACAAAAAAACCCAGGATAGTCAAAAGAATCCTGTACAATTGAAACAACCTCTGGAGGCATCATGATCCCCAATCTCAAGCTCTACTATAGAGCTACTATAATAAAAACAGCTTGGTACTGGCATAAAAACCGACATGTGGACCAATGGAATCGAATTGAAGTCCCTGACATTAACCTGTACACCTATGAACATATAATTTTTGACAAAGACGTCAAAAATGTACAATGGAAGTAAGAAAACATCTTCAACAAATGGTGCTGGCATAACTGGATGTCAATGTGTAGAAGGCTGCAAATAGAACCATATCTGTCACTGTGCACAAAACTTAAGTTCAAGTGGATCAAAGACCTCAACATAAATCCAGTTACTCTGAACCTGAAAGAAGAGAAAGTAGGAAGTACTCTTGCACGCATTGGCACTGGAGATCACTTTCTAAATATAACACCAGTAGCACAGACACTGAGAGAAACAATCAATCAATGGGACCTGTTGAACCTGAGTTGCTTTTGTAGAGCAAAGGACACTGTCAACAAGACAAAGCGACAGCCTACAGAATGGGAATGGTCTTCACCAACCCCACATCTGACAGAGGGCTGATATCCAGAATATATAAAGAACTCAAGTAATTGGTCATCAAAATCCCCAACAGTCCACTTAAGAAATGGGCTATAGAACTAAACAGAGAATTCTCAACAGTGGAAGTTCAAATGGCTGGAAGACATTTAAGGAATTGCTCAACATCCCTAATTATCCAGGAAATGCAAATCAAAACGACCCTGAGATACCACCTTAAACCTGTCAGAATGGCTAAGATCAAAAACACAGAAGATAGCTTTTGCTGGAGAGGATGTGGAGCAAGGAGAACTTTCCTCCACTGCTGGTGGGAATGCAAGCTTGTACAGCCCCTTTGGAAATCAATATGGCACTTCCTTAGAAAATTGGGAATCAATCTCCCCCAAGACCCAGTTGTAGCACTCTTGGGCATATACCCAAGGAATGCTCAATCATACCACAGGGCATTTGCTCAGCTATGTTCATATCAGCATTGTTTGAAATAGCCATAACCTGGAAACAACCTAGATGCCCTTCAACTGAAGAATGGCTTAAGAAAATATGGTACATATACACAATGAAGTACTACTCAGCAGAGAAAAACAATGACATCATGATGGTTGCAGGCCAATTGATGGATCTAGAAAAAAAATCATCCTGAGTGAGGTAACCCAGACTCAGAAGGACAAACATGGTATGTACTCACTCATAGGAGGATACTAGATATAAAACAAAGATGACTAGACTGCTACACAACTCCAGGGAGGCTACCTAGAAAACAGGACCCTAGGAAAGACACAGGGATCACCAAATGACAGAGAAATGGATGAGATCTACATGAACAACCTAGATGACAGTGGGAGTAATGAAGGGCAAGAGTTGAGGGAAAGAAAGCTTAGGGGAGCAGGAGATCCCAGCTGGATCAAGAACAGAAAGGGAGAACAAGGAATAACAGACCATGGTAAATGAAGACCACATGAGATCAGGAAGAAGCAAAGTGCTAGAGAGGTCCCCAGAATTCCACAATGATACATCCACTGTAGACTACTGGCAATGGTAGAGAGAAAGCCTGATCTGAACTAGTCTGGTGATCAAATGGTCAAACACCCTAACGGTCGTGCTGGAACTCTCATCCAATAACTGATGGAAGTAGATGCAGAGATCCTCAGCCAGGCCCCAGGTGGAGCTCCAGGTGTCCAATTGTTGAGAAAGAGGAGGGACTGTAAGAGCGTGAATTGTTGAGACCAAGATTGGAAAAATCCCAGGACATATAGCCAAATGAATAGAAGTACATGAAGTATGAACCAAAGGCTGTGGAGCCCCCAGCTGGATCAGGTCCTCTGGATAAGTGAGACAATTGAATAGCTTGAACTGTTGGGAGGCATCCAGGCAGTGGGATCAGGACCTGTCCTTAGTGCGTGAGCTGGCTGTTTGGAATCTTGGGCTTACATAGGGACACTTTGCTTAGCCTGGAAGGAGAGACTGGACCTGCCTGTACTGAATCCACCAGCTTTAAATAAATCCCCAGGGGAATCTTGGCCCTGGAGATGGGAAAGAATGGGAGGGGATTGGGGGAAAGTGGATGTGGGGTCGGGAGCGGGGAGGACAGTGGAACCCATGGCTGATATGTAAAATTAAAACAGAAATATAATAATAAAAAAAAAGAAAGAACTCACATTTTAAAAGAGACTCATTGCTTGTGGGAAGAAAAAGATTACTGTGTAGTTACAGCCATCAATGAATGAAGGTATTTGAAGTTTTTCTGAAAATTAAAGAAATTGAACAATAAAAACCAAACAAACAAACAAACGAACAAAAACTTCTTCTGTGCATTTATCATGTTTTGGGACGTTTCCTTGCAGGGTAAGTGTAATAAACAACTATCATTTTATATGGCCTAATTTTATTGAGATTTAGGAATTTAGTAGCAAAGATTATTTTATTTTACTTTTAATGGTACTTCTTACATTATTACTCATACATTAAAGGTCAACAATGTTAAGGTAAGCTTTAAAGTCCTGAGTCTGCTAGCTCATTTAGAGGATATTGACCTTGTAGCTCTTGTTGTTCCTACTTCTAACTTGTGTGAATTGTATTCTTGTACTAATTCTCAGCCTTATTTTGAGATTTTTGTTCATCATGCTCCATATTCATACCCTGCTAATACATTGTACATTTATGCTCTATTTTAGTTTGACATCGTATATCAATTTGGGATTAAATTTTCTCAGAGTATTCTGCCTGCAGTTGGTTTCACTGCTATCCTTTTGAAAATGTAGATCTCTTATTTTTTATAAAGATATCTTCTAAAATTTGTCCTTCATTTATATTTATCCTAAGAGTTAGACATTAGGGGAACCCAGTAAATAGTGTTTAAACATCACTTAGATGTTTAAAAACTGAAACATCATTTTGAATTAATGAGAGAGAAGAGGATTTACCTGAGACTTATAGAATTATAGTTCATTTTGTTGAATTTAATAATGACATTGTTTAGTTTGAATTTCATGTGATACTTTGTAGAGATGTTTGTAGCTGCATGATTATATCTGTTATTTGGTTGATTTACAAGTATGGAGAATGGAACAGAGTAAATTGATAAATTGTGTAAAATGATCAAAACTGGGAAATGTGTACCTTGACTGAGGGAGTCATGGAATTATAGGGATTTGAGATTAAAACTTCTCTAATTATATTCTGATCTCTATTTTATGTTTATTGGGATTTTTATGAAATAATTGAATGTAGAGATGATATGACAAGACCAATTTTGTTTGGGGCCAGTCATGGTGAAGTGCAGTTAAGCTTGACAGACAGCCATAATGAAGAGCAAATGACTTGAAATCTAAAGAAAGATGTAGCTCCATGTGTCTGCTCTGAGAAAACATTAACCTTTAAATTTTTTTCTATATGAAGTATTATGGCCACTGTTCACTTTGTTTAAGGGAATAAAAGTGATGTGTTATTTTTCTGAGTCACTGCACACAAGATATTATTGAGAGCAAGACACTGAGTCGTTTATCTGTCACCTCATCCTCTAAAACAAATTGTTGCTTAGACGTGATCTTTGGGAAACTGTAAGGTATCTCTTCTCTAAATAGATGTTGTAAGAGGGCTACTATATAAGACAATATATATCCAGATAATTTAGATTTGTGTCTGTAACTTATGATCTTTAGCTATTAGTCCCTTTACATTTATGCCAGCCACTCATGAGTCTTTGCTCTGGCAGGATGTGATGGGAAACAGTAGCCTGGAAGAGTCATTGGAGCAGCAACACTGATCCAATGAAGAGGGAAGGGTGGTAGAGTACACATGGATCTTATAAACATGGTGATGGGGCTACATTGATGCTTACTCTGGTCTCTGGGAAGAAAAATTCGAATACATCGATCATCAGGTATAAGATGAACAAATTATGGGTATCTCATTTCAAAAATGTGTATAATAGAAGCATTAAAGATTATGATTGTGGGGGTTGGGGATTTAGCTCAGTGGTTGAGTGCTTTCCTAGCAAGCACAAGGCCCTGGGTTTGGTTCTCAGCTCTGAAAAATAAAAGCTTATGATTGTGATAAATGTTAAAATACATATCTGTATCTCTATATACACATACATACATACACATCAAACATCACATTCTGTACTTTTAATATAATCTACTCCTGTCATAGAATGTCATATTACTTTGAAATTATATATTTTAAAATAAAAACAAGAATAGCTTAAAGATTAAGTTGATAAATTGGTCTAAATCCACATTATAGAAAAGCATTCAGGAAAAACTGGAATATGGATCAGGATGAGAACATGGGCTCATCACTGAAGAACTATGCTGCATGACAAATGCTGATGAAAATAACCCAAGTTCCCATTAGTGTAATCAATGTGAATTTCACAGAAAACAGAAAAATGAGCCCCCCCCATCATTGTCTGGGCCTGACAGGAAGAGACTGAAAGGAGCCAATGATGATAAGGAAGCTTGGGAGCTATTGAATATATTCCTTGTCTTCCTTTTGGTATTGATTTCATGTCACATTGCATAAAAATCATACACTTTAAAATATATTGCTTATTATAGAGCAGTATGTCTTAATGAGTTGGTTTAAAATGTAAATAAGTTTGTGGGAAGGAAACTGAAGGCTTATAGTGAGCCAGAACTTTATCAAAGCCACATCAAATTAACCTTAAAAAGTTTTAAAGAATATTGCATCTTTCAGATGCAACCCAGATAAACTAAAGGGAAGAATAAAAATAATAGGTATTATAGGCTCATAAGCTTACTTTAATATATACCTGCACCAACATGCCCATACAAACATACAAAAATGAAACAAGACAAAACAACCCAAAGAAGCTCCATTTTAAAATGTACACAGTTTAGGTAAAGTTGTAATACAAATATTGATAATACTTCCCCTAAAAGTAATAGGTTATTGAACAAATATCCCAGTGCTAGGCAAGAGAAACCTCCCACTTCCAGTTGTTGATCAGCCAGAGGAGAGGAAGTTAAAGAGATTTCCAAAACAATATAAACCACTGCTATTGCCCTTGGTGTCCTTCTAGAGCCTGAAGATAAGACCATATTGCCAAGGTCACCACACACTTTGGACATAGAATTTGAAGAAATTGAGCTGGTATAGAATTACAAGCCTCTTTTCTGAGCAGCTCCTATAGCATCAGACAATGACATGTAAGCTGCCAGGGGAGAAAGGTAGTCAATACTCTTACCTGGCTGTTAAATCTGTTAACCACAACAATGACAAGCCCAGCAATATATTCTCGATGCAATAGTGGCACATAAATCTTTGGGTAACCAACAACTACATGATTGGACTTAAGGTAAACTTGATAGGAGGAAATTCATATCTGTTACTGTAAATCTAGCCAACTCTTCATAGGTGGACAAATCATAGACCCCAGAGGAGAAACTATTGGTACCATTTTCCTAAAAGAAAATAGCATCTAATGGCTTTCTAAATATATATCTTTATACTCAAAGCTAAGTTTAACTCTTAACTGGCATCAAAGATGTCTTCTGTAACAGATGGAAATTTATTACAGAGATCAACAACTGCTTAAAGTGCAGAGAATAAGAGACTGAGTTGCTCAGCCCCAACACAACCACAACTAAGGTTGAAGGATAGTGATGGAAAAGGAGGCAGGAAGATTATATATTCCTGAGGACCTAAATGCCTGATGTAAGACAGTGTCTTCCAGATGTGACAGGAAAGCTGAACTCATGAAATCTCAACAATATATAGTTGTGAAACAAAACCTGCATAATGATCATACCAGTTGACATACCAATGTGGACAGGAAAAATTTCACAAGGCCCCTCCTTTAGATGAATGGCTGCTGAGAAAGGAACAATTAGTTTTCTCCAGAGATGAGCTCTGGATAGGTTATCCAATTCCAAATACTCAGCTCTGATCACATATACATGTGAGCAACACTAAAGGACTTCAGAAAATTAAGTCTATTGATACACTATCTACCTTTATACCTGTCTGTCTGTCTGTCTGTCTGTCTATCTATCTATCTATCTATCTATCTATCTATCTATCTATCTGTCTGTCTGTCTATATTACAATAATTATTATAGAAAAGATCATAAGAGAGAATGGAGGAGAGGGAGAAGTTGGAAGTGGGAATTTATGAGTGGAAATGATTTAGATACAGTGTATTTACTCATGTATGAATTTATTTTTATTTGCAAAAATAAATATATAAATATATGAAAAAGATTTTTGGTGCCTTGAAATCAGATATATCTGAATCAGAATTCTGTTTCTGCCACAATGAATCTTGTTCTCCATTTGTAACATTGTATGATTATATTCATCTTAGAAATGTCAGCCTGACTAAGTAGGTGACTGAGGCATACTTTGATGCAAAGTTTCTTGCTTTCTAGGTTGCATAGGCTAGAGCCAGTACAGTTTGATTCTGCTTCTTGGGATTTAGACAGTTTTAATCTTTTGTAAATACTTTGTTTTATCACTGGTATTTTTCAGGGCCCTTGATTTTTGAATAATTCATCACTATTATAGGTTATTTCAGAATATGCTTTCTAATTATAATATTATTTTCTTAATTTTATAACAAAGTGATGAGTTGGTAATATTAAATATTAACAAATTAAGATATGTTGCTTAAAAAACACAGCACTTTTTTGTATGTTAAATTAGTCCAATTAAATAGCTGAAAACTTTTTCCTGTGCATGTTAGTTACTTGTCCCAAATACTGTACAATAGCAATGTATCTGAGAAAGAACACATTTCTGTTTTAAATACCTTAATCACGAAGTTTGTAAATGATAAAAGGGAGCCTGACTGCTGTCTTGCATTGAAGTTGGTCTACCACTTGAAGATGGGCTACTTGATTGAAAATAGATTTAAATTATTTAATGTTTTTTGGAAAAGAATGTTTTAGGTGGATAATATAGTAAAGATAAACCATATTACTTGTGTTATTTATTTTGGATTTGCTTCTCAATACTTGGAGCAGTATTGGTGTATGTCCACATGCAAATAGAGGTAATGGCTCATCAATATCAATTAGAAATTAATTAGGTAGTTGCTAAATATTTTGAATTTGATGAAGAAGCATTATAAAAATTCTTCAATGAGTTAGGAATTCCTCCTGTGCCTATTAGTTAAGTAGGTAATTTTGTTATTAATTTTTAATGGGTAAAAGCACAGAAGAGTTGAGATGAACCCCTAGTGCTCTTGCTAATATGAATGGCAATGTATAAAGAATTGCAACAACATTAACACAAGGAAATTCTAAAAATCAACTTTAAGTTTGTAGGGTTTATGATGTATCTGGATCAAAAGTAGTGGGCATAGGCTGTCTTCAACTACTAGATTGTGCAAAACTCAGAGACATATGCCACTAAACTTTGGAGATATAATTTGGAAGTTAATAAATACATGTATGAAGCTATGCCATTTGGATGACACTGTTCCCCAAAAGAGTTGTGACTCCCTAAGCAAACACCCATTGCCAGACATGAGAAACCTCTGTTTGAGTTGTTAGTCGTGGTAGTTCAATTTACTCAAATCCCACCCACAATGATGGTCCTCTTACAACAAGGCCACACTTTCTAATCCTTTCTAAATAGTTCCTCCAACTATTCAAATATATGAGGCTAGGGGGACCATTAATTTCACCAGAGAGACCATTATAAAAACCAAAACAAAAACCATAACTGGACACAATGCAGAGAACAAAGGATTGTGGGGTGCTCAGGCCTAGTGGATATGTTTGCATTATAACTCCTACACCTAAGGCTCAAGGAACTTCGTGGGAAACAGGACAGAAAGATGTAAGAACCAGAGGAACAAAAAGTTTGTTGTGAGACTTTAATTCGTAGAAATGGCTGTGCCAACAATACCTGAATAATGACATTAACTAGAGACATATGAACAAGGAAAGATGGTGGAAAAATCTCATAGTGTCCAACTCCTAGACAGAGAACTACAGGCAACTAATGTCTGCTGAGAAAGGGAGAATTAGTTTCTCCCCAGCATGGACCCCCAGCTGATTATCCAATACAGAGTGGTTAGCCCTGAAATCATAGAAACATAAACAACAAAAAGAAACTCAGTAGGATTTATTTATATACTAGTGCCCACATGTTATGGAATATTTGACCACACTGTAACACTCCTAGACTGTGTTAATAAAGTTAACTTGAGTTAGGGGGTGGAGCCAGTGACTTGCTGACCAGAGTTAGCCATAGAGAGGCCAGGAATAAGGACAGGGAAGACAGACAGTAAGGAGAAGGGAGAGGCTTGGAATTCACAAGCTCTCTTTGATCTGAAATTTGTGGAAAGAAGAGGTGCTGGCTGAGTCAGTTGCTCCTCCTTTGCTACTTAGATCTATGAGGTTTTCACCTGATTATCTGACTTAAGATTTTATTGATAATAGAACAATTTAGCAAAACACAATACCTACACACACATATACATACATACACACACACACATATGTGTATGATGATGATCCATGTAAAATAAGTTTGAGGAATTTTTGATGTGTTGCCAGAAAATATTAGTGATGAGTGATTTCAGATTATGATAGTAGAATTTGATAAAGATTTTGATGAAGAAATAAACCGAGTAACTCATTGCTATTATAACTGGAGATACATAAAGGATTGTAAGAATAAATACCAAAATACCACAGTTACCATATTATATTCTACTTTGGAAGCATAAAGTCCTGTTTAAAAAAAAACAAATCCATCTGAAGACTTTTTCCAAAAGGACCAAAACCAAACATCCTTTGTATTTATATTTCAATACTCTTAAGTTTCTTTCTGTAAACAAAATCACAGTCTGAAAATTTAATATTAAGCTATGACAATATACAGAGTTCATTCTGATTGTCGCTTATTTACTAACTCATAAAATTATAGTGATAAAAATAAAACAATGAATAATATTGAGTCTGTTAGGTGGCAGTTCATGGAAGTAATGCACACCTTTATCATATTAAGAAATTTGGAGCCTGAGAGATAAATGACTAGAAGCAGGAGATGTCTCAGTCAGACTCAACAGTTTTGGATTCTCTATTCTAATAAAATTAGTTCCTACAAAATTTAAAATCTCAAATATACTGAAAGTTGAGTTCCAAACTTCTACTCTTTGAGATTTGTAAGTTATGCACTTTGGCTTAATGTTTGGCATTGACTTCAACAGAGATCCTGAGGAGATATCAGATTTGTGAAACACATTGTGCAAAGTCCCATCCAGGACCATGGTCCTTTTGGCCTTTGTTCAGGATAGAATTTATTTGCACTTTCTGCTGTCTCATTTGATCTTCCATCTGTTTCCACAGGACATTATTTCTGTTCTCTCACGGGGGAGTGAATGGGGACACAAAAGAAGTTTTTAGTCAGGATTAAAGAATTAGGAAGTTGAAGAAAAAGTAAAAAAAAAAAAAAAAAGAGTTAAATTACAGCTTTGTGAGTGATACTGTATACTTCTTGCTTGCAATATATAAAAGTTTTCAGTCATATTGAGTCCATATACATTTATGTGAGCAAGTACACTAGGTTTCCTGGAATGCACTGCTTTCATAGCACTTAGCAAATATGCAACGGTGACATGAGTTGGCACTGTGAGGTGTCCTCAGCTGGCCTTGTTCTCCTTTCTCTCAGGCTTGGAGTTAGGGCTCTAGTAACTGTCTGGCTGCCATTAGATGGCAATCTTGTTCTGATAATGCTGGTAGAAACCCTGCGGTGCATTTGTATTCCACCACCTCGTAGTTTACCAGGCTTTCAAATATGTTATCTCATCAAATTATCAGGATAACTCTGCAGTAGGTGATAATATGACCCAAGTACAGTGGAAGAAGAACATACTCTGAGGTTAAAATTGTCTCCTGTCAACATTCACTGAGATCTTATCATTACACTCAGGGCTGTTCTCAACTCTTTCCAGGCTTTGCTGCATTTAATTTCCCATGTGATTCTAATGTACTGGGTTACACAGTTTCCAAGGTCACGGAAAATCATAGTTGCATCTGAAAAGGACGTGGGTATTTTCTGGTAGGCATGCTGACTGTGGGAAATAAGGACTATTAGCTAAAGAGGTGGGGGAAGGAGCAGAGCAGGGCAACAATTGACAAAGTCATGGAGCAGAACAGCATGGGGTCATTTAATGTGGAAAAAAACATCTCTATCCACACCAGCAGGGGCGGGGTTTACCACAGTGCAGTGTATAGCACCTCTGCTTGTGAGTGTTGTTATGATAGCTCTGAATCATGAGAAAAACCAAAACAAAACTTCTGTGAGCTGGTGAGACACAAGCCTATACAATTAATGCTGCAAATATATCCATCTAAACTCTTACATACTATTTGATGTACTGGATGGAAAAGTCCTCAATTCTTCATAACTTCAGCTTTCCAGAGTGTCATTTCATAATGACTCCCCATCACAAATATATCAGTATGTCTTCAGTAGGTTTCATATCCTCTACATTTTCCCCAAGCTCTCACAAATCTTAGCTAGATATAAGGATTGCTTTGTGATTAGTTTTCTGGTTATCATCTTTGTAAAAACAGTACTTTATAGTTAATTGATAGAATGTATGAGAGTCCTTATACTTAACCACAAGATTATGTAATGTTAGGACAGTGATATGTAATTTAAGGGTATATATTTAAAATTGATTTGGGTTTTGCGCATTTGGTTTGCTTAATCAACTATAGTAATAAATAGTTTGATTATTTTATGCTTTGCTTTTAATTCTCAGTATAACTATCAAACTTTTTTAACTTCCACCTGGTTTAGTGTCCTTAATTGTGTACTCAAGTGACAGAATAATGTCTTCACAGGATAGGAGTTTCAGAATAAAATCCTTCGTATTTCTTCTAATTTCTTCCATTTGGTGTTTTTCTTTTTTCTTTGTTTGTTTCTTGAAGCAATTAAATAGAAAATGTGTCTCATAGTCTCTTACAATTATGTGGTGACATCCCCATATAATTTCTTGAATAATGGCAACAACTGTAACTATATAAATGAGTATTCAATTAAGAAAGCAAATGCTGTTGTTTTTTGAATGAATATAATATTTACATATTTAAAATTGTTGCCAACAAGAAACATAATTTTCGATCATGCCTGAGGTAGGAAAAGAGAGAAGTAATCATTAACATTGACACAGTTACAACAAATTCAGTTGTGATTGTCACACTGAAAAGCCACTTCCTATTCCTCAAATTATAAAGTTTTAATTGATAATTTTATGAAGTCCTATAAAAGAATCCTTCCTCTTTAATTTTACTCTTGATTTATTTTATTCATAAAAATGTCTAAAAATTTACACTAGCATTGGACATTTCTTGGTTTCATGAAGACTGCCCTCCTTGTATCCACACATCCTAGGATTGGAAGACAGTTGAAGTCATATCAGGATGGTTTGGGAATGTTAGTGGATCTAGTAGATGCCATGAAGTTGCTCTCAAGTGCTGAGTTGCAACCATTTAAAACACCAAGCTCAGATGTCATTTGCTGAGATGAGAGGGAAATGCCAGTACTGATGAATTCTGGTCAATTTTGTAGAAGAAAGGAAAAATTAAAAATTTGAATGTGCCTTGATACAGATGTTTTAATCTGGGGACTTCACTAAGATTTAGTAAATATTATGATATGATGGTTGGGTAGGATTAGTCGAAGCTGCAAGTGGAGGGTTTAATGGTTCTTAAGGTATAAACTGTCAGTTGAAGCTTTCTTATCAATGAATTGATAGGTCTTTAGGAATAGGTCTATAATGAAAATTCATTATTTAAAATAGGTAAATGGTGTTCCAAAAATAAGGAAGTAGGTGGGTGATGCTGTTGGAAATGTCAGCTGTGTGGTGGCTTGAAGTAAAGTCTGAGTCTCTCCAATGATGGAGCCAGGGGGATAATCAGTGCTTTTAACTACAGCTGAGCCTGGCTTTCACAATTAGGGAGTCATAATCACCTGTAAAGTTTCCTGGCCATCATCTCAAGCATCTCTAGTTTAGTTTTCCTTTCTTTCTCTACCAAATGTACTCTTTGCCAGATCCCTTTACAGGGAAAAAAACTAATGATATTCCTCTGGAGATCACACACCGACAATATAGGGGGTTGTCTGCACCACACTAAGCACCAGGAGAATTAGGTGAATCCAGTTCCCATCTTTGCTGTGAAGTGCAGACATATAAGTATGCATTCTTATGCCAACATTCTCATAGTTTGCTTTAGGGAAGATTCCCTGGGAAAGAATGTAGAGGCATCGCCTACAGACATCTCAAGTAGATTTTCTGAAGAAGGTTTGGATAGAGAGATAAAATCATTCCCGTACAAAAGTATTCTAAAATTGTATTCAATGTACTCTATGCTGGCAACTTGAAAATGATAAGCTTTATAGGACTGTTATCTCAGTAATGATTTAAAGCGGCCATCCCTGTGACTGTATCTGTACTTGAAGATGATGAGATGGAGCGTGGCTTTAGTCTTTTTTCCAGGATGAGCCTTTTGTGGAGTCATATGCACTGAACAATTTTTATGACATCTTGGCACTAATAGTAGCATGGTTCTATTTCTTCATGTAGATCATTCATAGGTCAACACATTATTAAAATACATATTGTTTTTAGTAAACAATTATAAAAATTTTCGAAAACAAAAACAGAAATAGAAGCCTCTACCAATTTTGTCAGTTAGCAACTGAACTCACCTGGGTAGAGGGACATTAGTTGAGGAATTGGCTTTTGGGGAGGTCTGTGGGTCATTTTTAATTGTTCAGCATGGTACTTGTTACCTAAAGCAGGTCTCGTCAATGTGATTTTTCAAATAGCTGCCAGAAGAATAATCTAGTCTCAATCTCTGCACATCTTAGCTTTTTTTATTACTAGCTTAACCTCTACTAATCCGTTCTCCATATTGCTCATAAGATGTGCTCACATCCTAAAGTGATCTTAATCCTGGACCTATGTAAAAGTCAATATCCCCATTATCTTCATCAGAAAATCCAATTTCATTAACAGCTAACAAAGCTCTCATGCTTCAATACTTTCACTTTTGCTACACATTCAACTTGACTTCTAGCAAATACTTATCGAAGGCTTATTTTACCAAACACAAGTCAACTAGCAAAGAGTTTAAGGTGTACTTATTATTTAAAACAAGTGTAATGAAGAAATGTCATTGGACCCTGGGAGGAGCTAGCAAAATTGGTGATGTCATTGTGGATATATGAGCTTTTACAGGGTGGATAAATGGGGTTTGGGGGAGACAGTCATGGTGAGAGTTAGATCCTAGAAGAAAGAGAGTGTAAGGGAGTAGAGACCTTCCAGGAAGCCCAACATGCTCTGATGTGCAGACTGAATGATGTAATATGCCATCTCCTGCTTCTCCCTGAGATGCTTCCAGTGCCGATTCTCAGGGACACAGTATTACTTAACATCATGTTATAGGAAGTGTAAACATCTGTTATCCATTTGAAGAATTCATATTTACCTTCTTAAAAAATATAATACTAGTCACCAATTATAAGGATTAAATACATATATTCAGGGAAAGAAGTATTTCTGTGACCTGCATCATGTTTGACAGCCTAGGAGATAAAGTACATTAAAGATTAGCAGAGGGTAGCATTCTGTCAATAGGGAAGAAATACCAATGTATAGCTGAAAGACAATAGAACAGTATGATACTGACAAAAACCGAGTCCTTAGATAATGTTCATATCATTTTTAATTATGTAATCAATTATGTTTTTCTTTCATGTCTTTTTAAATATAGTTCAAGACACCCAGTCAGAAAATTAAAATCTGAATTCCTTCAATTCTAAATGGAACTTTGAATGAGTGGTGACTGGCTAATTTTGTCTATGTACACATTTTAAGAACTAAAGTTACTCAGAATCTGAAGCATGTTGCTCTCTAGTACTTTGAAAACAGAGTGAGCAGTGTGTATGCATGCACAGGTTTTGCTCCTCACCTGTGTTAGCATGCTAAGCAAAGCTTAGCATGAAAGAAAATACTAAATTTTAAACATTTGAATGACTAGAAAGAGAACTTGTTCTCAGATGTTTGACTCTGCTTGAACTTTGAGAATAACTAACTATAAACTCATGAACCATTACTGTGCTGATTAATTTTATGTTATCTTGACACAAGCTAGAATAACTGGAGAGGAGGGAGTCACAACTGAAAAATGGGCCATAGTTAAGGCTGTAGACTAGCCTGTTAAGGCATTTTCTTAATTAGAGATCAATGCGGGAGCACCAGCCCATGTAGGTGGTGCCATCCCTGAGCTGGTGGTCCTAGGCTGGTGGTCCTGGGTTCTATAAGAAAGCAGACTGTGGAAGCTATGAGTAGCAAGCCAGTAATGAGCACCCCTCCATGGCCTCTTCAGCTCCTGCTTCCAGGTTCCTATCTTGACTTCCTTCAGTGATGAACAGTACTGTGGAAGCAAAAGCCAGATAAACCCCTTCATCCCCAACTGGCTTTGGCCATATCACAGTAATAGTAACTATAACTAAGACAATTAGCAATAATTCCACGATCTGAAATCTGGTAGTACGTTTTTCTACAAAAACGCTGAGCTTATGTTTCTACCAGAATTACTATTGAATTGTGCTAACAATCTTATAGGGAAAAATACGTAAACATTTTCATATAATTCATTAAAAATCCCTTTCAAGTATGTTTCTATAAGATAGGAATATAATGTATCTGCAGGGAACAAAGAAATTAGGTGGGAATTCTTAAAATCAAGTAGTTATTTAAGACAGGTTTCCTTTTAAACATAGCATCCAGTTTGTAAATGTTGAAGGCCATTTCATTGTGTCCATTAGCAAAACCCTTGCTACCCTGTGGTGATTCTTTGTTCAGCCATTTATTTTTTGATAACTATAAAATACATTGAAGAATTAGTCAAAAATATTGGGGTATTTAAATACCTTATTTTCCAAAAGGATGTGAACTTTAGTTTATTCTAATTTTGTGCTTTATTGTATGAGGAAACTAGAATCAGTGAGTGAAAGTCAGAGGACCAGGAAGTCTGCTGTGAGACTGTCTCCTAAAAATGGCTACAAAAACAAGACCTGAACAATGGCTTATCACTGGACATGCTAACACTGACCGGGGATAACTGCACAGAACCCCCCAAATAGATAAAGAATTACAATCCGCTAATGATGGCTGAGAGAGGGAGAATTAGCCTCTGTAAGGGATGAGCCCCTAATTGTTTGTCCAATCAAATTGGACTGCCCTGAAACTCAGCATTTGTGTGTGTGTGTGTGTGTGTGTGTGTGTGTGTGTGTGTGTGTGATAATAATAATGATCAAAGAGAAACAGACTATCAATTGGAAAGAATGAGTGAGGTGGTGCATGGGAGAGATTAGAGGGAGGAACAGGAAAGAAGGAGTGATGTAATTATGTTTTAACTAAAAATATATTAAAAATGGAACAATTAATGGACAACTTACCCCAGTATCATTTAGGTGGTGATGTACAGAATAGAATGTAGTGAGATGTGAGCTAATCTTTTAGATATGTTTTAAAAAATAAATGTCCTTATATGCTCAAGTATGATACATTGGCTAAGGGGTTATCAACATAACCATTATGCTACAAAGCCTTTCTCTTTGATCCTTTAAATAGCTATCTTGCTCTGATGAATGCAGTCCATAGGCAGAGTTTTTGTTTTTATTGGGTGTTATAACAGTCCTAACAGAGAGCATGTGATTCAAATAACATTTTAAGTAAGATTATTTCTTTCTGATTCCTTTATTGTGAGAGAAGATACACATTACTAAATGTAGATCTGAAATTCCAAGTGGATTTTAAATTTGATGGTAATCATATTCAGTAATATATATTTATATGTGCTAATGTTGAGCTAAAAGGCACGATAAAAGTTGTGTTATTGTAGAATAAAGGAAGCAATACTGTTAATGGCTAGAATGTAATATTAATCATCCTCACTTTGTAACGTAGCTCTTATTGCAGCCAGGAGGAACAGAAACTCATTTCTGTCAGTGCATACCTGTGGTCTTGCTGCCTCAGTAGATCTTTGAGTGTGACTGTTCCTGCCTGACTCATTTTGCAGATGGATGCCGTGGGTTCTAAGGCAAGCACGGTTTCTGCATTCAAGTGCTAATCTCTCTGTAGTTGTTCAGTCTTGCCTTTATAATTCCAATAACTCCTTAGGAAATGAATATATTTACAAGCGTACTAAAGCTTTACATGTTATGGATAATTCAGAATTGACTTATTGGAACATTTAAAGGAGAATCTTTCTTTCTTATTTTCCCCTTCTCTGTCCTAGTTCTTCTTCCGTGTCTACCAGCACCCATAGGGTCAATAATGAGGTGCACAGAGTAACTCAGTAGAATGGCCAAAGCCTATTTTTGAGGCAGTAAAAATTTAGTTAAAAAATACAAAAATTGAAACATCAAGATGAATCTTAAATGAAGCTTTGTTAATAGTGAACCAAGTTCAAAGCCAAAGAATGTGTCTTCCTAAGAGCAATATATATATCATGTGTATTTAGTTTAAGAGATGCTTCTTATTCATCTTTATAATCCATAAACATGGTCCTCTCTGAGGCATTTGAGTTCATCCTCATACATTTGGCAGCTTAATAGTAGTAAGTTAGCTTTGGGTGGTATTGTGTGACTTTGCCTGGAGAAATGTGAACAAATGTGTCTTCACAACAGGTAGGTCACTGACAACAGACCAAAGTAATGATTCCACCCAATGGCAGCTTAGTGAACCAATGAGCTTACCAGCACTACTTCCAGGAGTATAGGTGAAGGGCTATTTACAGAAATATGCAACTGGGTGGCCAATAAGTCCACCCTATCATGGTTAGATACTTATGAAAGCTGCATCTCTGGAGCAAGCATGAATCACAGGAAGCATGGTCAAAATCTTCTTTCTCCCTGTTGTTACTGCTTTTATAGCTTTGCGGAAGGACCCTGTGAGTTCTAAGTTTTAGGAAATTCCTGATACTTTGTGAGTTGTCTAATCCTGGACTTTGTAAATTTTGTGTATTCCCTGGTCTTAAGGCCTGCCTCCAGACTAGGATGCTTCAATTTGGGAACTTGCTATCCTATTATACAGAATAGATTGGGTGTGTTCCCAAAAAATTCAGATATTGTTGATTTGGTATTAATAGATGTTGCCCTTGAGGGACAGCTAGGCCATGAAGGCACCACCTTTATTCATTGCCTGAACACCCTTATAAACATGCCATATTTAGTTAGCTGATTCTACTTTCCCATTTTTTTTTATGGTTTGCTGCCGATATAGCAGGAAGAACCCCATCAGGCAAAATGTTGCTGCCTGAATTTGGCCTTTCCCAGCTGCAGCAGTAAGTAAAGGGTAGTCTTCATTAGTTGCTCACCTTTTGGTATTCTGTTATATCAACAAAAAATGGACCACAGAGAGATGCTTGAAGAACTCCACCCATGCAATGATGGACACTGTTTAGCCTTACATTTGCAAAACTGTTCATATGCTAGATATGATTTAAACATCTTTCCATATAAAAAGCACTTTCCATATAAAAATGCCTAGCTTATGAAAAACTGAGAATTAATAACCAAAAGCACATCCTTAATTTTTTTTGAAAAAAAATAAATGAAATTCTATAGATAAATATTTTTTAGAAACATTTACCAAAGGACACCATGTAAAGTATATCTGAATCAGCCGTTCATTCTACTTAAAAGAAGAAAATGGATTTGGTTTATTAGTCATTACAAAGGCAGCACAGTCTGCAACACAAGCTGTTTAGGAAAGGGAACCTGTAGGTGCATGGGGCTTGGTAGGAGACCCCTGCACTATTTCCACAACTTCCTCCTGGGACTTTCTCCTTTAAACTGCTCTAAAAGTTAAATATGTCAAAAATGGAGAAATGCCTCTCAAAATACTGGCTCATTGTCATGTTACAGTGTGCTGGTTTGTAGACTGAAATATTGATAAAAAGAAAGCAAACATTGCAATTGTGAAGACTTTTATGGCATTGCAAAATGGAAGGATAATGGCTTTATACATAGAGCTTTGGTCATGGTTAGACATGTTAAATTTCATCTCGTGGAGTAATTGTCTTGGACTGAGCAGTTGTTTATTCATATAAGGCAGGGGCTTCTTTCTGACAACCTTCATGATTATCTGTAATGTGAGATATGAATGCTTAAGGATATAAATATTCATTACTTCTTTAAAATATGATACTATTATTACTTACTGTTTTATTACAAAGACTGTATAATAGTATCTGTGAAGAGGATTTGATATAATCTTTGGCATTTGGAAAATATTGTCATGAAAGTATATATAGACAATGTTAAACTACTCCTGGGAATATTGCTGGGAACAGAAATTGGCTCAAGATATGCTGTAAATTACATGAAAAGACTTGTTCCTCGGAGTACACAGTGTTAAAAACTTTTTTTAATCACTAAAACAAATATATATTATAATCACAATATATATGTGATTTTCCAAAAACCAGTAGTAAGATTCACAATTAAATAAATCTTCATTTTATATTATTGCTTTTTATGTCACATAATTTCAGCAAACATGTGTAGCAAAGCTCTGAACTGTAATTCTGTTGCAGAACGGAAGCATATTTTCCTGGGAAAGCTTCATGTACAGTATGTGAGACAGGATAAGGAATCAGTCATTAAACAAGAACCTAATACCATTTTGTGAAATAAAAGAAATTCTCTATTCTGTATGTGAAGCCATTAAGGAAATAAATTTGGTTTATACTTTACAACCACATTTTTAATTAGCCCCTATTTGTTTTATTAAATTAGTGTTGATTTGGGTATATGTGGGAGTCAGATGAATGCCATCCACTCCAGGGGTACCAGGACAAAATGAACTAAGTTCTTCAGTCTTGGTAGCAAGTTCTTTTATCTGCTCATTCATCTTTGCACACAACCATGTTTTAAAAGCAGACCAGGATATCCATGTGAGTAAAAACAAAACAAAACAAAAAACATTGGGTTTAGTAGAGTCCTGTAATCACTTCCAAAATATAGTTAAGCTTTGATTATAGTTTTATAAGTGGCATATTTCCAAGGAGTGTTCCAGTTGGCATTTTATTCTTTGAAAAAGTTAATGCATTGACAGTTAGAATTTTGATTTGTTTAACCCAGTAAATGAGTCTTTCCCAAATTGAGAACAAGAACATTTACATATCAAGTTAGCTAACATTTGAGTTTCTATTTCAGATGTACAATCAGTATGGGAAAAAGTCATCTCAAATGCACAAAAACATAAAAACTATAAAAAGAAGATAAAAATTGCTTGTGACAATGTCAAAATCCATTTTCAAGGAGATTCATGTCCTCTTTAAAGCGTAAGTCTAAATGCATTTAAATCTCAAATACAAATGAAATGAAATTCATCAAAACAAAAGTCAATCTACATTACTTTGTCATCTTAGAAGCATGAATCAATCAAAATGCATCACAAAACCAGGTGTGAGTTTATTGACAGTTTCTGCCTCTCAAAATTTGGATGCTGACTCATTTTGCAGTAAAATGGGGTCTCAGCAGATATATTGCTTCAGAAATCTACAAATCTTTCCATGTGTGAAAGCCATCCATGAGAGTGAGCGTTTCCTTTATGTATGTGTATGTTCTTTTCTGCGTGTGCATTTTTGTGTGTGCTTATGTTTATCTGTGTGTTTATGTATGTGATATGTGCACATGTGGATGTTTGCATTTGCATGTGTGGTGTGTATTTGTGTGTGTGTCTGTGTGTGTGCTCTGACACACTGACTTTTGAGAACTTCAATAGGAAAACATTGGTTGAGCTAGTGAAGGGCTTGAAAATATCCTTAATACTTTTGTGATAATGAAAACAATTTCAGTCAATATAAAAGATCCAAGTCAGGAATATAAAACATTAGAATTGGAGGTAATATTTTTTCATGCTTTATTATATTTATAGATCTGAATTTATGCTAAATAAAGTTGTGTAAAGAGAAGATATTCTCTTTTTTGAGAAGAAGCATTTTAGAGTAGTTAGAAATAGATACAAAATATTTTTCTTAGAATTTAATTTCAAAGAAATTATGTTTATAGGATTTTAACCATATTTCTGTAATGCTTTCTTAAGGAAAGGATGATTTCCTTAATGTATAAATTTAAATAATGTAACATTTCTAGGGGGAATGATGTGTAAAATATTGGCATAAAACCCACAAAATTGAACGAAGAAACCCTAGTGCATATATATATATATATATGAAATTAAAAAAATTAAAAAGATGGATTAGCTTTAATGTAAAATAAGCTCAGCTTACATAGATGAATGAAAGATTATCAGTTTTGATATTCACTTAGTCAAAGGATGTAATGATTCTAGTATATAAATAGTGACTTCAGATTTCAACATTGATCTTCAGGACAGTAAATGGACAATATAGGAAGATATGGATTATAATCTCAAGAAACAGAGGATGATCTAAGTGGCTTAGACGGGCCTGGTTAGACACAACTGGGGAGACAGACACAAATTAGGCTTATTGAATTGGGGAGCTAGCTTCTAAATGATAGCTGGGAAAGGAAGTGTGTATGTTCATAAGTCATTTGAAAAGTCCCTCAAATACAAGAACAACAACCAATATGACTCCTTTTAGGAATGTTTATAGTTAATTTGGATATACTGTTCACACTGTGGAATCTGATGGTGGAGCTAAGAGGAAAGGCAAAGAGTATGACACAATAGAGAAACAGATCTGCTCTCCTCAATCAGGGAAGCACATAAGCCTTGAAAGTCAGCAAAGTTAGAGTTATATTGTTCAACCTGAGTCTGTAAAGGAATTAGAATGATGAGAGAGAATCCATGAAGCTCTACACTATTGGTGAAATTATTAAGGCCACTCCACTTAGTTAAAAGGTAGGTTTATTTTGTGGGGTAACTTACAAATGAAGGGGTAGGTTGCAGGGTCTGGGAAAGGTATAGCGCAGTCCAGCGGTGTTCTCTGGAGAACTCTGCTCTGTCTACCTCCAGCGTCCATGGTCCCAGAACCAAGAGAGAGACCTCCTCCCGATCGTTGGTCTTCCGCTTCCTCCTCCGCCGGGCCTTGTGGTCATGACCATTACCGAAGCCTCAATGGGGGTTGGAACTTCCAGGCCAATGCTGGGATGGCTATCCACTACACTACACCTCATCTGCAGAATGTGTCTGTGACTCTGGGACATTACAGATGGTGACCTTTTCAAGAGACCCCTGAGTACTGAGTAGCACAAAATTTAATATGTCTTCTCACTTCTTCTTTCTTATAATGCTTAATATTTTTAAAATTCTAGAAATTTGGTGGTAACTGAATGGAAATGGAAATTTAGAATTTTTTTCTCTCTTGTACCCTGGAGAATGTTAAGAAATAAAATGCATAGAACTGACCTAGGTCCTCTGCATATATGTTACTTGGTCCTCTTGTGGGACTCCTAACAGTGGGAACAGGCACTGTCTCCCAATTTTACTGGCTTTGGGGGCCCTGCTCCTCATACTGGGTCACCTTGCCCAGCCTCAATACATGGGGAGTGCCTAGACAACTCAATATGCCTTGTTTTGTTGATACTCATGGGAGACTTGTCCTTTCCTGAACAGAAATGGAAGAGGAGTGGATTAGGGTGTGGGGACAGAGAGGAGTGGGCGGCACTGGGAGAGAGGAGGGAAGGGAAACTACACACTGATGTAAAATATTTAAAAAATAAATGATAGTGGTTGCTGCCTCTTGCTAGTGAACCCCTATTTTCCCTCAACATCCACAGATTTTCAAAGCTAGTCTCATAAAATGTTTGAGGACTAGCAGATCCCTGTTCATTCATGAGCCATTCAACATTCATGGACCAAGTGAAAAATTAGTGTGTACTTTTTAAAGAGAAACCATAGGAAAAGAGAAGTGAATGGATGTGATAAGCAGATGACCTTCTGATCTCCTTTACCTCCACATTTTTCTGAGATTTCTTCTATGAGCCTTGGACAACTGCACACAGGTGAACTTGAATGACGCTCTTCAGCTGTCTAGACACCAATACAAACATCCTGTTGTCTTTGAGATGAAATTGTTTGATGATGATGGTGTTCCATGGCAGCCCACCTTCCTCCTTCTCCAAATCCTATATCTCCCCTTGGGGCTGGCAATCATGGAAGCATCAGAGGTGGGAAATGTACGTTTTTACAAATAGTTGGTCTTGGAAAATGTCTTAACATTGAATAAATAAAATTTGGATAACTATGTCATAGAAAATTATGTAAGGCATTATTAATAAATGTATTTAAAATGAAGACAAGAATTTTATTCACAAAATGAAGTTTTAATAAGAGGTAATTATAAACACTATGCCAAGCTTGGGTTTTAAAGAGGAGGGAAAGACTCAGCTCCCATCCTACACTCACATATACATTTGTCATGATAAATGACTGAGATTCTCAATCAGATGAAGTACTTTTCAGGTGAATGAAGAAAGGAACGGGGACACACATATGTATATATAAATACAACCTGCTGTGTCTATGTAGAATTGTTCAATATCCATGTGTTGAGGTCTAATTTCTTGGGATTGGATAACCTATGAGGGTGTTTATCCTTGGAGAGGGTTGCTTCTGTCTCTCATAATAGTCTTTAACTGCCTATAGCTGCTCTTCTAGGTGTGAAGTCTTGTGAGATTTTTTTCCCCTGAATTGATGTTGGTATGTCAACTGGTAGTATCAGTCAATGTGCTGGTATGGTCACTGGGATTTCATGGGAGCAGCTCCCTGTTATTTTGAGAAGATACTGTCTTGTGGTAGACATCCTGATCCTCTGGCTCTTAGTATTTTTCTCTCAGATCTTATTGCACCAGTGGGGCACGACTTGCCTGTTAAATTGACAATGTAGTTCTTGGAGTTCATAGCTGGGTAAGACCACCGATGCTTTTCCTCCCCTAATAGACTGCATAATTTCTTTCAGCAGTATGAAAGCTCATCAGCAAGGAGGAAGCTTTCATTTCAGTTCCAGATAAATCTCTCTATATTTTGCAATCAAGATATGAAGTATCTTTAGAAAAAGAGTCTTTTTATCTAGTTATGGTGGGCAAGCAAGAGGAATGGCCAGAGTCTATTTCATTTGGAGACCAAGGGAGCTTCTGTAAGCAACAGCTCCGATGGTTGCCTACATTACTTGCCACTGAGATGTTGGGTTCTAGAAGCAGCAACAATCAACCACACAGTAACTCTTCATCTCATTTCTGTTTCAGAAACAGTTAACTCAATTTTCTCAGTTGCTAAGACTGAAATTTGAAGTGACTATGGATTTCTACTAAAAATGATATCATAGTCCATGTTCTGATTGGGCTAAAATTGATCATTAGTGAATTATCAAATGGAGATATGGAGTTCCAGTATTAACCTTATGACACAGGAAGGTCCTTAAAGGATGCTCAAGAGAAGCTTGAGTGTACCTATGACCATTTATCACATCTATGATGTTTAACTATTTACTAAAAAAAATAATCTAGGCATGGAAGCCTTTAATTGTTTTCTATAGATTAAAAACAGATGTAATAGCAACCTTGGCATAGTGTCTTACAAGTGTATGTGATTAAATTTGTCAAATGATGTATTGAAATATTATGGAATATTCTGAAGCCATTGAAGGAAGTTATTCAGCTATAATCTGAACTCCTTATTGTTTATTCAGTATGGCTACAGTGTAGACTCATTTCTCCTCAGGTCCAGAACCAGATTCTCTGCCCTGACATTGTGGCCTGCCCTAAGTACAGTAATGTCTTTTAAGAAATTGCATGTTGGAAATTTGATAGATTTTTATATTTTTCTCATTATAGTACCTTAATTTAATCTCTGTTGCATAAAATTGTACTCTTATTCCTTAAGAAAATGGAGATAATGGAGTTTTGGAAGGTAACTCATTCATAATTTTGATCTCAGGGATATATAGGCAAATTGTATCACAAGAGAATTAGGCAAAATTGTACCCTAAAAGTATGGTAAAGAAAAGCTCTTTATGTTTCTATTACATTGATCATATTAATTCCATGATAGCTGAGCATCCCATCCCCAAATGCCAAATGTGCCCACTATGTGCCCATTCAATCTCATACTCTGCTTTTAGTGGGAGAAGTAGCATTTGCTTTTAATGGTGTTTTATTAAACATAAGAAGAAAGTGTTGTTTGTTATAATGTAAGTTAATGTAATTTCATTTCAAAGGCACAGGAATGAAAGAAATGATGTTTCAAAGCAAGAATGTGAGCACAGAATTTAATACTATCCATGTAGAGATCCAAGAAAAATTAAGTAAGAGTTGGTTTTACATAGATATTTTATACTTCAAGTTGTGTGGCATTATTTTAGTAAGAGTTGATTTTATACAACTATTGGCAATGACTACAAACAATGTATAGGTATGTACTATTGCCTTTAATTTACATTTCAATAGTTACAGTGTGTAAAAAAATCCATAGAATGATTCCCTTACTATTTCTATTAGTAACAAGCACCTTTCTTCTCAACAACAAAGCAGTGATAATTTTAAATGTTAGAAATACAGAGCTTTGGACACTTAAAAACAAATATAAAAATACTTTTTAGTCTTCAAAACAAACCCCCAGCTCTTTCACCGTGTTCTTTTATCATTTTCAAATTTTGGTATTTTGATAGTTAAACATATTTCTTCTTTCTACATCCTAGATATAGCTTTATTCCAATCAAAATCACAGTGACTGGTGTTAATGTAAACTAGTACCAACTTTTAAGCCTTAATGTATGCCACAAAGACGCGATATACTTTTATTTTATTTGTCAAATCAAAATTTGTCAATCAAAAGCTCCATAGACTTGCTTTGACTACCCATCTCGGGCTTGGTGATCAGATTCGTGATTACATGGCCAAGAATTCAGGATCTGCCAATCAAAGCCTAACTCAAACCAAGGCATAGGCTATAGCTCCAGTTCAGGTCCAGGCTTCTGTTTTTGTTGCTACTCAAGTAAGACTCATAAAGGTGCTTGGGCCCATTTAAGCCACCATATAAAGGGCTTCTTTCCACCAAGGTGAAGACAGATGTATCATTAGGAGTCTCCACAGTTTCTGGAGATGGTTCATGTCTTAGGATCTTTTATGAATAAATTTAAGGCCAGATCTGTTGTAAAAGAAGATGAAAATGATGGAAACTGAGGCTCTCAAATGTAAGAAGACCTCCTGACACCTTTTAGGTCCCTGAAAGCCTTATTCTGAAGTCTTTCAAATGGATTAAGCTTTCCACTCTACCAAATTATACATTTAGCATTTTTAAAAGATATACTGAGAAATTAGTAAGAAATCCCATGTGAGAACATACTAAAAATACTCTGTGTACAATCTCATGTTCCTCTTCTCAGTCATTCAAGTATTAGGAACAGTTACAAACATTTACTTGGTATCTATGGTGTTTACTGATGTGTTATAGGTGGCCTCCCCTTGTTGACTCATAAAAGCTAATATTAACCCATTTTAAGTTTAGAAAGTACCACTGTCTATACAATTTTGGGGTTGGCAACTTGACTGAGGTGATGAGAAAATGAGGAGAGGACAGACACACAGATACATGTACGGAAAGGCTGGTATCAGGTAGGCTGTATGTCATATGGACATGCACCAGCAGCAGAGGAGACAGATTTATTATGCATAGCTGAAAGAAGAAGGGGTACGCTGATCTCAGTGAGATGTCCTTACACAAGAGCAGTCTCAGGCTGTAAACATCTAGGTGGAAGAAACTTTGCTCAATACTACCTGTACACACTGTAAATATCTATCTGCTCATGGACCAGGGAAGGGCTTTGCCATTTCCTGAACTTGAACTAGGGAATACTTTGCCATTCCCATGGGTCTGTTGCTTTGGGCTCACATGGTTATGCTCATGTGAACAGCACACATTTACTTTGGAATTCACCTACTCCTTACAAGAAATCCACAGGGAAGTGTGGGCATGGGTAAAAAAACCTTTCCTAGAGAGCAAATATTTGAGCTGGTTTTTACACTCTACCAGACTTCAATAAGACCTCAATTGTGGAAAAGCCACTGTGTTATTTTTTTTAATATAACATTTTAAATAAAGTTCTCATCACCTCTTCAAAGTCCTCCAATATTTTTCTCACCTCCTCACTCACCCAACTTTGTTCTTTTGTCTCTTTTATGTGTAAATAAACTATTTGAAAAACTATTGTTGAAAAACAAATAAAACCCCCAAAGCTCCAAAAATGGTAAAACAAACAGAAGACCAATTTAATAAAAGATGCCAAAACAAAAGAAAATGAAGCAGTGTGTCCACAAAAGTCTATGGAGTTCATTTTGTGTTGGCCAGCTACTCCTGGGCATGACCCTATCCTGGGGTATGGTTGATATACCCAGTAAGAAGCCATTAGAGAAAACTGATTTCCCCACTGTCAGCAGGTCTTGACTGCAAATGGCTTCTTATTTAGAAGTCTACTCTCTCTCTTAGTGCTGGGATCCTGCCTGGTGTGAACCTGAACAGATCATGCCATAGTCTCTGAGTCCATGCATGCATCAGTTATGTTGTATCTAGAAGACAACATTTTCTTGGAGTCATCCATAACCTCTGGCTCCTACAATCTTTCTACCTCCCTTTCTGCATAGATTCCCAGCCCTCATGGAGAGGAGTTTTGTGAAGGAATGTATGACCCAAAATGTCCTGCTCTCTTCACAGTATACAGTTGTGGGTCTTGTGTAAAGTTCTATGTACTGAAAGAAGTGCCTCTGATGTGGGCTAAGCAAGGCACTGAATATAAGTATAATAGTATGTCATTGGGGATTACTTTATTGTTTTTTTTTTTTTCTGTAGGAGAATAGTAGCATTAGTGTTTGCAATAGCTTTAGGGGAAAAGACCAAGTAACATGTAATAATGGCCTATTAGAAAAACATGTGTTGTAGAGTAATACTCCGAATAGGCAAAGATGTGTTATATTTATTTTAGCTGCATCTGTTTAATTATGTAAGGATGTGTTACTGGTTCACCTTGACTGCCTAAGGTACCTGAGTGGTCTAATAAAAAACAGAATGGTCAATAGGTAGGCAGAGGAAGGTTAGGTGTGCGTGTGTGCAGAGAGAACAAGTAGGAGGAGAAAGGAGAGGAGAGGATGAGAGAGAAGATAATGAGGGAGAAAGAGGCGACTCCCTGGGCCAGGCAGTCAGGGAGCAAACCCAAACAAAATTATATCCAAAAGATTATCCACCATAATCAAATAGGCTTCATTATATAGATGCAGGGATGGTTCACCATATACAAACTGATAAATGTCATTCATTATATAAAAGGCTGAGTGATAAGCACATGATCAATGCATCAGAGGCAGAAATGGCCTTTGACAAAATCAGGCATCCACTCATGGTAAAAGTCTTGGGGAGATTTGGGATACGAGGGGCATACCTCAACATTATAAAGGCAATTTTGAACACGCTAAAAGCAAACATCAACCTAAATGAAAAGAAATTAATAGCATTTCCACTAAAATCAGAAACAAGTCAAGGATGTCAATATAGCACTTGAAGTCTTAGCCAGAACAATAAGACAGTTGAAAGAGATGAAGGGAATACAAATAGGAAAAGAAGCAATCAAAGTATCTATACTTGCAGATGATATGTTACTATACATAAGTGACCCTAAAAACAGTACCACAAAACATCCACAGCTGATAAACACTTTCAGCAATGTGGTAGAAAACAAAATTAACACACAAAATTCAATTTTATTTATCTTTTATATGTATCATAACATTTATGTTACAACACATGCATGATGTGTCTCACTTTTCTTTCATTTAATTTTATTTTTTAAGGAAAGCAAAAATAATTTTTGATTAGATTTTAATTGAATGCTATATTATAATATTTAGACAAGAATAGAACAATTCACTAGGAACCTTTAGCAATTAATTGATTCTGCCCATAAATAATTTTAATCAGTAAACACTTAACTTTAGCTTTCCTAAATCTAGTATTCTGAGACTTTGGGGTAGGAGAAGACACCATAATTGCCAGGATGATGGTCTAAAAACTAAAATAAGATAATGAGAAAATTTTCAGATGTTTAGAAAAGCAAAAGGGCTGCTTGACTTCAGAATAAAGGATAAGGAGGAGATGGTTTGTCAAAGGCATAAAGGAAGTAGTCTGTGAGGTTTTGTGTGTGTGTGTGTGTTTGTGTGTGTGTGTGTGTGTGTGTATCTTCATGTGTATCTCTTTCTTGTGATTTTTCTTTGCCTTTTTTATTGTTTTATTCTGGTTTGTTTATTTTATTACTTACCTGTTTGTTTTCTTTTCTTTTCTTTTCTTTTTTTTTTTTTTTTTTCAGCTGAGGATCAAACCCAGGGCCTTGCGCTTGCTAGGCAAGCGCTCTACTACTGAGCTAAATCCCCAACCCCGGCCTGTTTGTTTTCTAATGAGAGAGAAAAGAAAGGTGGGAAAGTGTGGGGGACATCTGAGAGGCGATGAAGGATGGCTAAAGAATGATTAGAGTACATTGTAGGAAAAATATTTCCAACTAAGAAAAGAGCTGATGGCCCTTGGGATGTATCAAGTATTTTGTTGCCCTTAAGAAAATGGAAGATAGGCAATGAGTATATGATACTGGTGAAATATGACCTGGGGTTGCATGCATTCTGCTGTACTCTTTGCTTGGCCAGAGATAGGAACTAATTTTCTGTACAGGAGCACAGGATTATCAGCATTGCATTTTGAAGGACTTCATATACCTTTTGCAGCCCACATAATAATCTTATTATCTTATGCATGGACTCTTTCTTTTTCTTTATTAAGAAATATTTTATTCATTTTATACCAAGCAGAGATCCCTCTCTTCCCTTCTCCTGCTCCTTCAGCCCGCCCCCATCTACCCCCTATTCTCTCCTCCAAAAACAAGGCCTCCCATGGGGAGTCAGCAATCCTGGTGCATTCAGGTGAGGGAGGTCCAAGCCCCTTCTCCTGCATCAAGGCTGGGCAAGGTGTCCTACCATAGGTTCTCTTTCTCCAACTCTAGTCTTCTCCTTTCTCCACCCTGTGACAGGCCAGCAGAGCCTAATGGACTGGTGGAGTCCACAGTAACCACATAAGCTTTCTTTTTCCTCCCTGTTCTTCCTTTGTTTGCTGTTCAAATGTGAATAAAAGCTGTTATTTCTTCACATCTATTGTCTAAACATCATTTAAATATTTAAACAAGATAGTAATAATAATGCTTTTTTAATTATCTTCACCAACAACATTCCTTCCTGTGACAACTGAGGAATATATATATAATCTCTATGTGTGAAGAAGAGGAATAAATTTATCTACTTTTTATTCAGATAGTTTTCTGCTGACTTATTTTTTCTTGATTTTGCATTTATTAATGGACACTTCAGATATGTATTTCCTTTTTCTTTTCTAAGATTTTTTTATTTATCAATTTCATGTATATGGGCATTTTGTCTGTATGTACATTTGCATACCACAAGAAGGCATCTGATCTTATAGGACTACATTTATAGATGGTTGTGAGGCACCTTGTGGGTACTTGGAATTGAACTTAGGACCTCTGGAAGAGCAGCCAGTACTCTTAACCACTGAGCCTTCTCTTCAGCCCCAAAATTTCAACCCCAGCTGGCCTTGAACTCATGATCTTCCTGTCTCTGCCACCACATGCTACACCACAATTGGCTTTTCCCCCATTTTTATTAGTTCTTTATACATTTTATTTTGATCATATTCACCCATTTTCTTCAAATTCTTTCAGACATACCTCTCTCTTGCCTATCTAGCCAACTGTGTGTCCTAAAAAACAAAAACAAAAATATCATGACCAATTTGTGCTGTCCAAATATTTATTGGATATATGTCCTTCCAATGGAGCTGGCTAACATGCTAGGAAGTCAAAACATCTGACATTCTCTCACTTTCAAGTTGTCAATAACCAA
The DNA here is from genome assembly GCF_903995425.1 of Onychomys torridus. Classification (NCBI taxonomy): domain Eukaryota; kingdom Metazoa; phylum Chordata; class Mammalia; order Rodentia; family Cricetidae; genus Onychomys; species Onychomys torridus. The sequence goes on from NC_050445.1 coordinate 17,498,301, forward strand.
TATCTCACAAGAAGGGGTCACATATTTACTATTGATATTCCATTATTACTTTAAAAAATTAGCTCTTAGAAAAATGCAAATTAAAATATGAAGAGATGGTCCAAGATGGAATGTGATTCACTAGTACTTTGAGATCCAAAACCCTTATAACACATTAAAAAGTACAGCAGGATGTGTTTTTATTTATTTATTTATTTATTCATGTATTTATTTATTGTGTATGTGTGAGAGAAAGTGTGTGTGTGTGTGTGTGTGTGTGTGTGTGTGTGTGTGTATGAGAGACAGACAGACAGACAGCAAGAGAGAGCAAGAGAGAGAGAACAATAGTTATATAGCTTATGAACTTGATAGGGAATGGGGGTACACAGGAAGATTTGGAGAGGGCAGGGCTGGAAATGATGTAAGTAGAGTACTTGTAAGAAATTCTTAAAACAAATTAAATGATAAAAAAGAAAATGTGGTACATATACACAATAGAATATTACTCAGCTCTGAAAAATAATGACATCATGACATTTGCAGAAAAATGGATGGATCTAGAAAAATATTATCCTGAGTGAGGTAACCCAGACTCAGAAAGACAAGATGGCATGTACTCACTCATAGTAGGATACTAGATGTAAAGAAAAGGATAATCAGACTACAACCCCCAGCTCCAGGGAAGCTAGGAAACAAGGATGACCCCAAAAGGGATGTACAGATCACTCTGGGATGGGGAAACGGAGGAGATCCTGAAGAGTAAACCGTAATTGGGGGTGCATTAAGAGGGTAGGGGATGGGGGATGAGGACATGAGGAAACAGGATGGTTGAGCTGGGGGAGCGACAGTTTGGGAAGCAATGAAAGAGATATCTTGATAGAGTGGGTCTTTATGGGGTGGGGTAAGGCAGAAACCCAGTGCTAGGGAAATTCCCAGGAATCCACAAGGATGACACCAGATTAGACTACCAGCAACAGTGGTGAAGGTGCCTGAACTGGCCTACTCTGTTAATCAGATTGGAGAATACCCTAAATGTCATCATAGAGCCTTCCTCTAGTCACTGATGGAAGCAGATGCAATGATCCAATACCCTGCACCAGGCCAAACTCTCAGAGTCTAGTCAAAGAGAGGGAAGGAAGGTGGATTACATGAACAAAGTGGGGTGGTCAAGATCATGATGGGGAAGTCCACAGAGACAACTGAACCAAGCTCATAGAAACACATGATCTTTAGACTGATAGCTGTGGGACCTGCATGGAACTGGACTAGAACTTCTGCATATGGGAGACAGTTGTATAGCTGGGTCTGTTTGAAGAGCCCCTTGCAGTGTGATCAGAATCTATCCCTGGTGCATGAGCCAGCTTTTTGGATCCCATTACCTATGGTGGGACACCTTGCTCACCTCTCATAAAGTGGCGAGAGGCTTGGTACTGCCTCAACTGAATGTACCAGGCTTAGCTGTCCCCTGATGGGAGAACTTACCCTGTTGGAGTAGGGGAGGAGGTATGGGGGCAATGAATTATAGTGATATTTTATTTGTATGTTAATGAAGTTGCCTTGAGGTCAGAGCAAGCCAGAGCAGAAGCTGGGCGGTAGTGGTGCACGCCTTTAATCCCAGCACTTGGGAGGCAGAGCTAGGTAGATCTCTGTGTGTTCAAGGACACAGCCAGCATGGCAGACACACATCTTTAATCTCAATACCAACCATAGAAGACCTGGAGGTCTGTACAAACAGGCAGTGACAAGGAGGTCATGTGGCTGGGTTTACAACCAATGAGAAAACAGAACAGAAAGTCTATAAAAAAGACAGGACACACAGAAGTAGGTCTCTTGCGGAGAGGAAGGACAGGAGAAGCAGTGAAGGGTAAGGTTTTCTGCTCTTGCTCTGACCTCGTGGCTTTTAACTCTGCAACTGGCTCTGTGTTTCTTATTTAACACGACAGACAGTTACATCTACAATGAATGGGTGAAGGGATAAGTAGGGGATCTGTGCTTGGTATGTAAAATGAACTTAAAAAAAGCCACCAGCATTAATCCCACCACTGCAGAGGAAACCACATAGGGCTACCTGGCCTGCCAATCTAGTAAAAATAATGCTTTCATGTTCACTAAGAGATCATGTCTTAAAAAATTGAATCCCCAGGGGAGTCTTGGCCCTGGAGGACATGGGAATGGAGGGGAGGGGCTGGTGGAAGGTGGGGGCGGGGGCGGGAGGGGGGAACCCATGGCTGATGTGTAAAATTAAAACACAAATATAATAAATAAAAAGGAGAAAAAATATTAAAATTGTTTTACAACTTGAACTACACACACACACACACACACAAAAAAAAAAAAACCCAAAAAAACCAAAACATAATATAGAGATTAATTGTTGTGGAAATCACCCAGTGTCAACTTCTGGATTCCATATAAATGTGCTTGTGCACACATGTGTAACACACACACACACACACACACACACACACACACACACATATATATATATATACAGATATACACACATAACACATAATATATACACATCTACAAAAACACCTACACATACAGATAAAAACAGCATATACATTTACACACAGACTGAGAAAAATGAAAAGTGTACTATAAAAGAAAGGTAATTTGACCAGATATTTTGTTTCTGGATTAGTATCATTACATAAAACTTAGATCTTTTGATTCTCATGCATTGAGGAAGATGCTTTTGAAATTAGCTTAGTGTATACTCCTTCCATTGATGAATTATGTGGGTGTGATGTTTGTCTCTTGAGTAAAAGTCAATGAAGCAATGAGGTTACCATAATCTACTTTACCATTAGGCCAATGAAAATATCTTTTGGTTTATAATTGCATTTGAGTCTTTGTAAAGGGTTGGGGAACACTTAATGATTGTAAATTAACTATTTTCTTTGTGCTGATTTATGGATATCATTATTATACCAGCACTTATTTCACTATTTTTCACCCTGGCTGCCTCAGGTAATATTTAAAGTCTCAATCAATATTAAGGTTTCTTTCTGAGCAGAAGATGAAGGAGACCAGCATATTAAAAGTATTTCCTGTTGTTTCATGGCTTTAAAGTACATGGATTTTTATTTTCATTTGATATATATTAAATATTAAGTTATTTTGAAGTTATTAGCTACCTAGGAGACTATATTAATTTTAATACATATTATTTTGATGGTTTTGTGTCATTGAAAGAGATTATACTATTTCCAACTTGTTAAATCAAACTGTAAACATTTTATTAACCACAATGTTATAGGTTAGTATAAATTATATTTTCATAACCTGTATGAAACATTAGCCTGTGGTGGTATTGTGTTCCCTAAAATATTGTGCATGCTAATAAACTTATCTGGGGTCAGAGAACAGAAAAGCTACAATATTAAACATAGGGGTTAGGCGGTGGTACTCACACCTTTAATCCTAGCATTCCAGAGACAGAAATCCCTCTGGATCTCTGTGAGTTCAAGGCCACATTGGAAACAGCCAGGCATGTTGATATGTAGTATGAATCTTAAAAGTTCTTATTAATAATATCAAACCTGAGGCCAGTTATTGCTGCAAGATCAGAGAAGCAGAATAAGCCACAGCTTCCTCACCTTGCCAGTTCCTCAGCTGATCCTGTTTCCTCAGACTGGAAGCCTCTCAGTCCTCACTCAGAATGAATCTCAGCTGAACTGTGCTGCTCAAAGCCTAAAAGCTTAACCAGCCAAATGCTTCTAGTTTCTAGTCCACAGGGATTTCTGTCTCTGGAATGCTAGGATTAAAGGCATGTGAACACAATACCATCACAGTGACACATGCCTTTAATACCAAGAAGTGAGCCTTTTATCCCAAGGAGTGATGGCAGAAAGTAGAAAGATATAAAAGGCGTGAAGACCAGACTACTACTTCGGGCTATGAGTAGCAGTTCAGCTGAGATTCTTTCTGGATGAGGACTGAGAAGCTTCCAGTCTGAGGAAACAGAATCAGCTGAGGAATTGGCAAGGTGAGGTGGCTGTGGCTTGTTCTGCTTTTCTGATCTTTCAGCGTTCACCCCAATAACTGGCCTCAGGTTTGATTTTATTAATACGTACTTTTAAGATTCATGCAGCACTAGCCACACGAAAGGACTGAACTCAGATTAAGGCCCATAACAGCAAATTTCATTGAAATCCTTATAAACAGGGTTGTTTTTTTTCCAATGTCTGTTAGCAAAGTTGGTTATATTAAGCTAGATGCTATGACTTAAAAACAGTATTGATCAAAAGGAGATAAAATACCTTTTTTTCCAGAATTTGGTGTGAGTTACTTTTAAAGAAAATTTAACAGACAAAATGTAGAAGTTTCTAATGTTGTCAGTATACATATTCAGCTGAACTTCTGCATAGCTCAGTCTAGCATGCAGTTATGCCCATCTTAGCATTGGCATGAATATTTTGAAGCAAGTCACATTTTAAATGCCACTTGTATTCCACATCCTACAGCAGAGCCATAATACAAGCAGTTGGAAGCAAATAACAAATATTGCAGATGTTGATCTTCAGTTCCTATACAAAGAAAACCTTGAATCTGCTGTTTAAGTCAAATGTATTTATAAGCATGAATCAAGTTCCCTGACTCAGTCTAGTATGTTTCTCGAACATAAATGAGTCATTGACAGAATCCCATGGATATTTATATGGTAGTAATTATATGTTACAAATTAGTAAAGATATATGTGTAATAAAGTCGACCTTTTTATGTGGTACCTCTACCAGTGGAGTCAACAAATCACGATGTGGAAACATATGGAAAGACCTTCTCAGTGATGAGTACATATGGATTATTTCACATTCTTCTGTGAGCAAATATATAAAACATGTGGCACTGTTTTGGCTATTACATCTTACATGTTTCATTGGATAATTTCTATTATAAAATACAACAATTATGATTTCTATTGATTTAATGACGATTTCATGAATAAGTTATTATGTGAGTCTGGTTCATCCAAATATACTTATATGCAGGTACTGTCTTAGCCCCTGCCTTTAGGAAGTTAAAGTTCTTCAAAAAATTGAAGATTATTGGCACAGCATAATAGATGCATACACATATGTTATTTTATACAAACATAACACAGATAATTAAATATAAACTTTAGAAAGATTAAACCTCATAATGTGTTTTAATTATGTGTTTTTTATGTTATTAATTACTACTAAGACTAGAATTTTTGAATTTTTATATTAAACTAAAAATTAGGTAGGCTTGGGTGAAATAAAGGTGATGTTTTTTGTTTTATTGCTGACACTGAGAAAATATTTCTAATATCCATGCATATGCCTTTTAATCTTCACGCAAAGTGAGATGGTTTTGTTTTGGTAGCTGAAAGCAAAAAGCCAGGATCTGTCTGTGACACAATTAGAATAGGGTACAGAGAGTGGTTTCTTTCTGTATTAATAATATCTGTTGCTGCTCTTTATTCTTTTCTAAACAAAAGAAGTAGTTAATGCTAGGGTGTGCTAGACGGAAGTACTGTGCTACTCAGCCTTGTTAACAGCTTTCAAAGCCAGTTGTCAGACCTATTTAGGTGTTGCCAACTTACTATAATGCCACATCTTTTGAATTCCTTAGATTTCTATCCTCAAGTTTTGAATAAGCACATGAATTTTGGATTCTATTTACTACTGTTTATACCTATGATACAGATAAGGACATTATAAGGTTGCTTTCACTGTGACACTTTGTTTACTGATGGCAAGTTGGAACAGTATTACTGAAGATGTTTCTGATACCTGATAATTTATGCCTTGAAAACATAATGTGTAAATATAAGAAACAAGTAACATATATGTTTCCAAATAAGCAGAAGAGAATTTGACTACTAAAGCTCATATTTCTTATGAAGATGTTTGAAAAATACCTGAATCAAAGTGGAGAAAAATTATGGGCCAATGTAATTCTCAATGAACACTAGACTGAAAATAAAAGAGAACGCATGTTTTTGGAAGTATTGCATCTCAGACTTGGCAAACATAATTTAGTCACTATATGATATTTTTAAAGCTGGAATCTAATACTTATAAATGACAACTTTATAAATTTGTTGATACTTCATACAGTTGATCACCAACATATGATTTTTACAGGTAAATCATCCTTTATCAGTTATAGTTACAAAAATTTATTTAGAAAAAAATATGGTGGTAAAGACTTGGGCTCCCTCCCTAATGAAGCAAGACTGGAGAAGGGTAGATAGGCTACACTCTGCACATAGAATGGAATTATTCAGAGTATAGTCCTTAGAAATATTGTCATACAAATCTCTGAAATGTCATGAATATTCACAGGCCATTTTTCATACCAGGAGCTTTGAGTACTCCTTTCTCATATTAAGAAAAGCTTTTTGAAGACTGGTACTTCTTTGGGCAGAGAGCAGCCTTTCAAAAATGACGTGCCAGTGAAAGTTTGAGTGAGATTTGTGGGTAAAACAATGACTTCTGGATCCTTGTGACCTGCGAGTAGTTAGTACAGCTACACATGCAAATTAAGTTATATATACCTTATTTGGTTGTACATATTTTCTGTTCATAGCAATGATATAAATATAGACATTGCTTTCAGATGAAGACTAATGGAGTTTGAGGAGAGGAAGTGTTGTAATGCAAGAAATTGTTCCTCCAAATTTAGAAACAATACTAAACTAGTGTCCATCCAGTAGCTCCTCCTCTGGTGACAGACCTGGAGGCTAAGGTAAGCTTGAAAGTTCTGCTGGCATCATTGTCTTTTGTTCCATGTGCCCTCCCTCAAAGATTTCATGGCACTTCTACGGATATACTGCACTCTTGGGTGATTACCACCTTTTGTTTAAGACAGAGTGTTACTAAACATCTAACAATTAGATTAATATGTTTCCATGGACTTTTATTCATTATAGTGAAAGCATATAGCATGCAATCTGCTATGTCATTTAGATTTGTCCTGGGGAAATTCATCATATTAAAAATATTTGGTTATAAAACATGAAGTTTGTTCCTGTAGGTACTACCTTGCTTTGATAGCTAACCTGCGGATAAATCAACCAATTGACCTATGCAGCTGTGCTTCCTTGATTTCACCAGTTATGAAGTGGGGTGGAAGATGACAGGAGGAAGACAGTATGTGGCACTTCAGCCTCTGTTCTGAGGACAGCAAAGCTGTCCCCTGCTTTATGTCAATCATACATTGGAGCTCACCTGTACACGTTTTCTATGATTTGTTATTTATATGCAAAATTCTGAAGAGTGGGTGGCTTTTTAAAGAGATAATTGAATAATTTATTTCAATTCTAGAAAAGTGAAGAAGAGCATTATGCAGATGATATGACTCCTCATTCTTTACAGAATGAATCCCATTAAGTAACTGTCAGAAGTACAGAACTAAAGACCCATCAATTATGTCTCATGGCCTGAGATTCCTGTTCTTAACAATGTAATTTTTTCAACAAAGATTTTTAATTCATTTGGTGTTTTTTCTGTTCAAAGCACAGGTGGGGCAAAAAACAAAAAAAAAAACAAACAACAACAACAAACAAATAAACAAAAACAATGAACCAAGAACAGGAAGAATGAGGATAGGGCAAGACACAGGAGGGTGATTGACTCATCCTATGATAATATTAAGTGACTATACTATGTTTGAAGAAGAATGAGCTATATTAAAGAAAGAATATGAATAGAGTCGTACAGTGTGGTGTTTCAAAGTATTTTCTTTTCTATTTGATGTTTATGTGCGTATGCCTGGGTGTATGTTCGTATATCACATGCATGATGGCGCCCACAAAGTTAAAAAAAAAAGTGAGGGAACCCTTGAATCTGAAATTATAGGCTGTTGTGAACCTCCATGTAGGTGTTATGTCTAAAACCTTGGTACTTTGTAAAAGCAGGACATGCTTTTAAGTACTGAGTCATGTCTCCTGTCCCTATGGTCTAGTTTTTCACAAGTTTAGCTCTTAGAAAATGAGTGACTATGATTTTATGTGGATGTTTTTCTCACCTCATGGACAGTACTAAAGACTAAACTCAGAATTTGCAAAATTTGTATCCCAGGTAAGTACTGTGACACAGAGATACATACACACAGATCTATATGATATGCTTAAACAACTCCAGTGACTACTCATGATTGATTATATATTTAATATGGTACAAAATTAGAGACCAAGTGCAAGAGATTTTTTTTTTCAGATCTTTCTAGAATAAAGGAAGGTATTCGCTAAAATATTTGTCCTTTCATTCCATATATTGGATGATACTACTACTGTTGTGAGTGCTGTAAATCAATTATCAGAGGTAGAGAGATGGCTCAGTGGTTAATAGCACTTGCTGCTTTTACAGAAGACTAGGGCTTGGTTCTCAGCACCCACATCAGGGTGCTCACAATTGCCTATAACTCCAATTCTGGCACCTATATATGTGTGCACAAAACTCACCCAGGCACACACATATCACATAAATAAAAAAATCAATAGATCAAATACCAAAATTTCCTGGAAGGACCAAGGACTTTATTGTTCACTGCTACATCTTCAGAGCTTAGAACCTGGCTCAAGGACAGTTAATAATATGATTTTGAGTAAATTATTTATGTCATTAAATTACATAGAATACATATGTAAAGTCACCAGTTAGATTATTTATGCCATGAAAAATTAAATATTAAATCCTGAGTCTGGGAATGTATCTCTGTGGTAGAGTGCTTACCTACCATGGATTTCCATCCCCAGTACTGCAAAGAACAAAAGAAAGAAGAAAAGTACTGAGAAGCTCAATTGTTGCTTTGTTACTGTTTTGATTTGTGTAGTAGCCATGTTTAGAGCAAGCAAACACCTAACAAAAGACATGGACAAATCTGATGGCTGGGAGGTGAAAGACTGGAAATATTCAGAAAAAGGACTTTGTCAGATAGCATCTTTAGGAAATTTATGCTCGTTGTTTTATTTACATCTAATTATGTATAATACTTCTTTTTTACTGTAAGTTTTGAAATATAGCTTTAAATAGATTATAATGTTGATTACTTAGTGATACTTATTTCAGTTTCTTTGACACATCCAAATAGCAAATGTTCTAATAATGTTTAGTTTTGACAGACTTCTCCAAAAGAGACAGGAATGATGCATTTTGGTTCAGCCTCCCTCCCCTTGAGGATAGTGACTATTGCTTGTGTTACATGCCTTACAAATTGTTTCTATATTGAAATGTCAAACACCTTTCTTTTCTCCTATATTTGTGTGTTCTAAATTGTAGGATATCCAATTACAGAAATCTTAGGTTAAACTTTATTTAGACAATGTAGGACTTGTCACAAATGTTTACCCGAAATGGGTAACAACTGTGATTTCATTGCATGCCTGGAAAATTCATAGTGTTGTCCTGAGTAGTAGAACTGATGGGTATTTGTAGATTCTGCAGAAGAATCCCAACTAGGATCGCTCCAGGGCTGATTCTAAATTTGACACGAGAAACCCAAATGGCTCAGTCAGCACATTTATCAGACTTCTTTTGTTTTAGTTATTCTAGGGGAATATTCTCTCTGTCATATGTGTGCACCTATAAATGCAAAGTGCATAGACACATATACAGGATCAAAGTGCTTTTTATTATTTTTCAGTCACATAATGTTAACAAGGAACCATAATGTTAACAAGGAATGCTATATAAAACATTATCTCTTCCTTGAAATTATCATTCATTAATTTATTATGCATATGATATGTGAAAACATTTTTGTGGCATTTGCATCAAGATTTCTTCTCCTGTATCATTGAAATAACAGACTCAATTATATATATTTGATGAATGTTCTCTACAGTGCTATTTTATATGTATGTATGTATGTCTTTTATTCCCTCTATTTTTAATATTAAAGTAGATTCTGCTCTCATACAATATATCCTGACCACAGTATACTTACCTCCATTTCTCTTCATTCTATTCCCCACCTCCCCTCTCCCCCATACCAATTCCCCTTTAGTTTCCCTTCAGAAAAGAGCAGGCCTCCAAGAGATGACAACCAAGCACACACACACACACACACACACACACACACACACACACACACACAGGATAAAATAAGACAAGTCAAAAAGTCCTCATATGGAAGGTAGAAAAGGATGAAAAGAGTCCTAAGGATAGGAAAAAGAGTCAGAGACATACCCACTTCCAGTATTAGAAGTCCCACAAAACCACCAAGCGAACAGCCTTAGCATATGCACAGAGGTCTTGGTGGAGACTCATGTAGACCCTGAGCTTGCCCTCTCAGTCTCTATGGGCCCAGATGAGTCCTCCTTAGATGATTCACTGGTCCATATTCTCCTGGTGTCCTTTATTCCCTCTGACATAATCATTCCTCCCCTTCTTCTGTGCAGTTCTCTTATTTCCAAGGGGAGACCTGATTTTATTCTAAGTGCTTCCATTTACCTGCAGATATCATAATGCCATATTTTTAAAGGCTGAGTAATACTCCCTTTTGTTAATGTAATACATTTTTTTATCCATTGTTTGGTTAAGAGACATCTAGGTTGTTTCCAGATTCTGGTTGTTGTGAATAAAGCCTCAGTGAAAATAGTTGAGCAAGTATCTCTGTGGTAGGATGAAGGGTATTTGGGGTATATACCAGGAGTGATATAGCTATGTTTTGATCAATTTCCAACTTTCTGAGAAATTGCAATATTGATTTCCATAGTGCCTGTATAACTTTCCACTCCCATTAGGAATGTATAGGTGTCCCCCCTTGCTACACATCCTTGCCAGCATGAGCTGCCACTTGTGTTAATGATCTTAGCCATTCTGAGAGTTTTAAGAGATAGTCTCAAAATAATTTTGATTTGCAGTTCCCTGATGGCTAAGGATATTGAACATGTCTTTAAGTGTTTCCCTGACATTTAAGAAGCCTCTACTGAGAATTTCTGTTTAGATCTCTACCTCATTTTTAAATTGGCTTATTTTGTGTTTTGATATCTAATTTTTGAGTTCTCTATATATTTTGGATATTAGACATCTACCATAGTTGGTTAAAAAAAAACAAAAACCCTTTCCCATTCAGTAGTCTGCTCCTTACTCTGGCTGGCAGTTTCCTTTGCATTACAGAAGCTTTTCAGTTTCATGAAGTCAGAGTTAGTCATTGTTGATCTTAGTGCCTGTGCTATTGGTGTTTTGTTCAAAAAGCTGTCTCCTATGCCATGGTGTTCAAGGCTGTTCCCCAATTTCTCTTCTTTCAGTTTCAGTGTGTCTGGCTTTATATTGAAGTCTTTGATACACCTGGATTTAAATATGGTTCAGGGTGACAATATGAATCTGTATTTGTTGAAAATGCTTTCTATTTACTATTGTGTTTCTAGCTTCTTTAGAAAAAAAAGTCAGTTGTCCATATATGTGTGGATTTAATTCTGGGTCTTCAATTCTATTCCATTTACCAACATGTCTGTTTTTACGCCAATATGTGGTTTTTATTATTATAGATCTATAGTAGAACTTGAAATCAAGCATGGTGATACCTCTGGAAGTTTTTTTTTTTTTTTATTGTTAAAGATTGTTGTAGCTTTCCTGGGATTTCTGTTTTGCCATCTGAGGTTTAACCTTATGATCAGTTAAAGCCTGTTGTGTGTGTATCCATAAATAACTTCAGTTATTTATTCTAAGCACATTTAAATTTTTCCTTACCATAAGTGTTAATTTGTAAGATGTATCAGAAATGCCAGATAAGTATTATTTTTAAATGTAGATTGTCCTGATACCACTAACATCCATGTTGTTTTGTAGAGTGCTTTAAGTGAGAAAAGTCCATTAATCTTCTGTAAAATCATATGATTTACTCCATAAACATAGAGAATTTTTTATGACCTTTCATTTTAATCTGTATCATTATGGTCTATTTTAATAAGGATGTGCTTTTCCATTTACTGATATTCATCTTATTCTGAAATTTTTTTTCACCTACACTTTTGTGGATGATAAAATTCAAGATAATTTACAACTGGTATGCAAATTCAATTGTTACATAGAGGAGCTTACATCATGATCAGTACAAGATACTCATCTGCATTTTAAATATCCACATGGTTTGGAAGAATGCCTTTTTCTGGAATAGTGTTATCATATTAATCTCCATTGCTCCATTCATCTTGGGGACACCTTCTGCTAGTGATGGCTACTAAGGGCTATGTTATTTCTCAATTTCTGCCTTTGGAGCACAACATTGGCTTATTTTTTGTTTTGAAAAGTTATCATTTCTCTGTTACATTTTTGTGTAATTGGAATTAGTCACACTAATTTTGAATAACATGATAAATGAAATTTAAAGATACTTGTGTTAGCTAGTTTTTGTCAGCTTGTTACAAACCACAGTCACCTGGGAATCATGAGCCTTGGTTGAAGTTTTGCCAACATCAGCCTGTTGTGTGGGGCATACCTGTGGGGCTTGTCTTGATAGCTAATAGATTGATGCTCATTATGGACACTACCGTTAATGGGCAAGTGGCCATGGGCTGTATAAGAAAGTTAGCTAAGCAAGCCACAGGAGACAGATCAGTAAGCATTGTTCCTCCATTGTCTCTGATTCCATTTCTGGAGACCTGCCTCCTGGTCTCTGTTTCCATTTCTGCCTTGGCTTCCCTCAGTGATAGACTGCTATCCATAAGTCTAAAAGACACTTTCCTTCATACATTGGTTTTGCTTTATTGCAACAACCAAGAAACAAATAATACAATACTGGAAGCTGAGTGCAGTTTAATTTCTCTTAAATACCAAGATTCCATCATTTATGTGGCACTTTCAGACAGAATTTTAAGGGGGAAGTGAGGAACATTGCTTTGGAAGATCATGCTCTTGGCTGACTTGCATTTCCTGGTTCTGTCTGTGGCACTTTCACTCTCCTCTATTCTCTTCCTTATCTTTTGCTACATTGAGTAAGAGACAAATTTGTGCTGTCATCACTTAGTTCTTCAGATGAACATTTGTGTCAATTGAATAACAGCATTTACATTAAACTGAAATGTCCTTGCGGTTCTATCAGCATTCATCTCTTTCCCATACTTTCATTTTTCCTGGCAAATTTATTCCTTTATATTATCTGCATTTGGAAAATGCTACATAGGTTCATCACTGGCTTGTGCTCAATAGCAGATGCCTAGTGATCAGTAATCATCAGGTTCTGAAAAAGTTCACAAGTGTGCCGTTGATTGTGGTCTGAATTTGTTGTTTACATAGTGGATTATAATCTGAAGAAAATTAGGGACCTTTATACTTTATACAATTAAAGTTGATTCACTGTGCTAGCAGTAATTCAGCAATGTTTTCTTGGTGATGGCTGTAATTTCACTAAGATTCAAAATAATTTGTATAAATTGGAGTCATATAATTGAGGAATATATATATATATATATATATATATATATATATATATATATATATACGGATTTAACTTAATTATCAGGGACATATAAGTTAAAGATATATAATGTAATTGCATTCTTAATTGAATAGCTCTATGAGGTAGAATCCTATGATGATACATGATTATCCCTGGAAACAGGAGACTTGATTTTTCTCTCATAGAAAGGAAGCAGAATCTTATAACAACCTTGAATTCAGTTCTTTTCTGGTTGCTGTGACAAAATCTCTTGGCATTGTCAACTTCAGGAAGAAAAAAAATGTATTTAGCTCCAAAGATCCTTGTACATTCTGCAATGGCAAGGGAAGTCACAGCAGCCTGAGCCTGAGGCCATGCTGTATCCACAGTCAAGAAACAGAGAGATGCATGAACTCATATGTTTGTCTCACTTTCCCCTTTCTGTACAGTCCAGAACCCAGCCATGGGGTTATCCTGCCGTATTCAGGGTGCACCTTCCCACCTCAGTTCATCTGATAAATGCAATCCCTAGCAGGAGTGCTCAGAGGCCTGTCTCCTACGGGGTGCCTGATCTCATCATGTTGATAAGAAATGTCAACCGCCACAAACCTGAAATTTTAATTTGTCAGTGGATTATTTCCACACAGATTTCTTTTTAAAATAGAAAAACAGGTTATTGTTTAGATTTCTAGATGAATTATAGGAGGCAATAACTATAATACCACTTGCCCCAGTCCATTTCCTGGGCCACAATGCTTGACTCATGGAAACATTTGAGTGCATCCAAACCAGCACACTAACACTTGCCTCTTGAGACTCTAAGACAAGAAGTGTGTCCAGTTCACTTACCCAGATTTACAACCTACAGAACTTTGAGATAATAAGATAGTGTTATTTTAAACAGGGCTTGTATGGCTTTGTTATGTAGTGATATAGTAGTATTCATACAATATGAAAACTTCAATGGGAAAACTTGTGAAATCAAGTGTTTTATGGGTGTCGGGGAGTTGAAACATCTGTTTGGGGGAAAGTAAAGTAGTCAGGACAGAAAACTGTTCACTGGTGTCAGCTGTCAAGAATACAGTCAACATACCCTAAGAACAATTATAGCTTCAAGAAACCTTTTGAGAACAAGTTTCTATTTGTAACTAACCAAAAAGCACAAGGAAGTTAATAGCTAATAGAAACAGCCAACAATTGAAACAGTGACTATTAATATTGAAAGATTAAAAACAACTTAGTTTATTTGTCCAAGGGAAAGCTGCATTGCCACAACAATAAATCAACAGTACATTTTGTGGATGAATTTTACAAACACACACAGAACACAGTAAGCCATCTTTTAAAGAATGATCACAAAGTATGACTCCATTAGAGAAAGGCCACACATACAAACTGCTTCATGGTACTATTCTAACAGTAGGTGAGTTCAGGGCTGTAGTTGGACAAGAAGGAGACCACAGGAGTTTAGGCACATGGTAATTCATGAGTTTCTTTTGATCTTGAGCTTGATGAAGGAAGTGAATTCTCCTTGTGAAGATTTATGAACTGTCTGTGCCGTGGCATACACTTGTCATCTGCCATTCAAAGAACAACTTGTCTTTTGGCTGCTAAATGTTAGGAGTACCTTTTCCACTCTCACTAGAAAAGCTAAGTAAAATTGCCCAGGGTTGTACAGCTAACTAGTGAAAAATAGTGTTCAAAAGAATTAAGGATAATTCAGTGTTAATTAATGTTTTGTTGAAATTTTCCCTGAACTTGACTGAAAATATAAAAATGAAGTGAGGAACATGAGAAGAGCCACTGAGTTATTTTAACATTTACAATGAATTGTTTTCAAACTCCAGTTTGCCGGGAAGATTCCTGCCATTCTGTAATGTCGTGTGCAGCTGTCCTTCTTAGCCCAGTGGACCCAACAAGAGAAAAGAAGAAGCTAGAAGAACCAAAATGTCCTGAGCCTTCCAAACAGTAAGTTGCCACATCACTTCCAGGATGTGAGAGATCTTCCCAGTGCCTGAACTTATAGCTAGATGCCCTGACGCCTGCAGCATGTGATGAAAGTGACAGTGTATGGATAGGCAGAAATTTGCTTCGTTGAAAATTAATTCATTTCGACAAATCACTACTACCTGCTGTTTGGGTGTCTGGCCTATGACATTTAAGTCTTATTTTGGTATCCTGCTGTATGCTATGGGTCAGCAAGCTGAGAAGTTAGCATTGTATCTGTGTGCATGCTGATCCTGGATCAGTGATTCAGGAGTTGCAGGGTGCTGCATGAAATGGAATCAGTTTGTATTTTTGTTTGTTTATTTGTTCTCTCTCTTTCTCTCTGTCTCTCTGTCTCTCTCTCTCTCTGTCTCTCTCTCTGTGTGTGTGTGTGTGTGTGTGTGTGTGTGTGTGTGTGTGTGTATACCCTTATGTGTATGAGTCTGCAGAGACAAGAAGAGAGTGTTGGGTTCCCCAGTAGTTGTCAGCTGAAGATGTGGGTACTGGGAAATGAGCCTAGGTCTTCTTGAGAGACTGAGGCCTTTTCTACCTCTGAAGTCAGCTCTTGATATAAGCTTACTTGAAAGTTTACTTGGATTTTACAAGGAGTACATGCTACTATTTTAAAATTTTCAGTAAACTAACATAAATAGAACTTTAAACTACTCGAGTTTGCTGTGTCACATGAGAGTATCTGGTAAGAAGTGCAGAGATTTGCCAACAATCAGTTGCTTTGTCTTCCTTGATCTGTGTGCTGGTTGTCATGAACATGTTTATTTTGTTAAAATTTGAAGATATGGAAGATGATATAGGCATGCATTTTCTGAATATATTTATGTTCTCACAAAGAATATTTAAAAGGTATAGTCAAGGCCTGGCAGTGGTGGCGTATGCCTTTAATCCCAGCACTTGGGAGGCAGAGGCAGGCGGATCTCTGTGAGTTTGAGGCCAGCCTGGTCTACAAAGTGAGTTCCAGGAAAGGCGCAAAACTACACAGAGAAACCCTATCTCAAAAAACCAAAAAAAAAAAGGTATAATCATACAATTATAGTTTATATATTTTCCCTTAAACAATACTGTCTCTCACTGAAAGCTACATTTGATTGTATACATTAAATAAATGAAAGACTTGTATTCTCATAATTGTTAAAGAGTATTAAATTCATGATAACAAATGTACATAGACATGAAATACTTAATTACAACTACTTTTGATAAAATATTCAATTACTAAAGTGGAAAACTTGCTGTTGATTTTCCTGAGAAAATATGATGATGCATAATATAAGGTCTCAGAATGGAGTACATATGATATGTGATACATATTGAAATATGTGATTATATTAAGCAATTAATAATCATATGTGCTATCTGATATATATAACATGTGATGATATATGATGGTATAGATTTGTGATGAGATGTGCTATGTGACTTGTGATGAATGGGATGCAAAGTGATATGTCGTTGTTTATAACGTTTGGTGCTATGTGGTGCTTTTGAAATGTGGAGATATGTGTTGATGTGTGATATGTGGTGCTTTGTGATATGTAGTTCTATATGATATGTCACTCCTTGTGATATGTGATGATACATGATACGAAGTTCTGTGTGAAAGATGGTGGTGTTGTGTAATATGTATTGATATGTGCTATGTTATGTGGTGCTATTGTGGTAATGTGTGACATGTGCTATGTGTGACATGTAGTTTGTGGTGTGTGGTAATGTGTGATATATAGTGATGTGTGACATGTGGTGAGTCGTGGCACTATGTGCTATGTGGTAGTGTGTGATATGTGATGTGATGTGGATATTGCCTGTATTTGTTAGTGGCCCATCATTTTCTCAATGGAAGGAGTCTTGGCACATAGTGAACAGACATGCTCACTGCACAGCTTTGTGTTTGGCTGTTTTTTGTTCTACCTGATGATATGCTCCCAAAGCAGTTTCCTACAACATAATCCTATTTGATACTCTTTGTAAAATCAATTAGAAAAGTCTCTTAATGTTATATTCAATAATACTGAATCAAATGGAGCAATGCATGTATTTGATTGCATGAAAATATTCACTATTAATATTTTCATTATAGAGGAAAGAAATACCAAGCAATTCAACGAAGTAGTGATTATAATTCAGTTTTAATGCAATCTGAAAGTGAAAACCATTTAACTGCGCATAATGTAGTTTAAGTTTTAGGATCCAATAGTCATCTTTTGTCTAATAGGAAGAAAATTACTTCTCATATTTGTCCAATGAGTTACATTAGAAAGCTCAAATGTATTCTCTTACAATGTGTTTGTGAGTCTACATAAGTCCTCATATAGTTTAAACTTGGATCTTAAACTTTTTAGATTATATTTCAAGGACTTAGAATAAAGCTGATTAATAGCTAATAATCTACATATCTTTTTTCATCAGTCATTACATGCATCATAAACAGTCTGATTTCTTATTCTGGTGTGTGTGTGTGTGTGTGTGTGTGTGTGTGTGTGTGTGTGTGTGTGTGTGTGTGTTGCTGTGTTGTGTAACTAGGAATCACTAACATTCCTTCCTTTCTGTTCGGCCTGAGATTCCTCTGTTGCCTTAGGATCCACATTCTCATTTAAATATTCTTTGCCAACAATATTATTAACTCAGACAGAGTTTATTGGTGTTTGCTTTTTTTGCATCAAAAAGACTGGTTAAAATCCATTTTGCTTGTGCACATTTATCTGTTTGTGCTTCAGTTTCTCCGTCTGTCAATTATGGTGACACCTTGACCTTGACAAGGTGATAGTTCTTCTGCCACTGCCTCAGTTTCACCTATTAGCATTATAGATGACCGTATATTTAGATATCTAATGCTGAAAGGTGCTGTTGAAACATCTTCCTAGGTGTCCTATCAGAATCCCAAGTTGTGTCAAAAGCAAATTAGTGATCAGTTCTTTCTCTTTTAAAGTCATATATCTAACCTTTTCAAGTATGTAAATCCACATGATTTGTTTCAAATCTTGGCTTTACTTCATCATAACATACCTGCAGTGCAATATCAATTGCTTCATTAACACTTACATTGTATTTTTAAACAGTTGACCTGATCCAGAAGGCATAAATATCTCTTATGTTTTGCTAACACTAACCATCAATTATGTGTCCACAGAAGCTATTCAGATATTTTCTAATATATATTTTCCATTTTTAAAGTGTGAAGTTATTGATCAAGTCACAATTATATATGCCCTGTAGGTCACATACCATTATTTTGAAAAATTAAACAATTGGTATAAACAGATGGATGGGCAAAATATAAACTCAAGGTTATTAACTGAAAATTCTTGATTGCCAGCGAGAGACTCCCTAAGCAAACCAGCTTCAGGAAAACCAAGAGTAATAATGGAGACTGGCTCATTTTATTAAAATGTAGTTGGTAGAAATGTCTGAAATACTAAGGTGGGATTTCAAACAGAGCTGTCAAAGACCATTGTATTAGCATCTCTTGACATCACTTGCCTATCCGCAGTTCTCACTTTCTAGTACCTTCATTCCTCAGATGTTTTCAGAGTCTCAGCAGTCTTAGGTAGATGTTCATCTTTCCAACACAGCCAGTAGAGAGAAATGGTTTCTCTTAAATGGAATCAAGTATAGAATCCAGGGCCATTGCCTTTGATTGTTTGATATAACCATTCTGACACAATACTGGTCACAGAAATTTTTATGCATTGGATCCCATGTGAAGCCTGGAAGACAGGCTAATAAATGATGCTTGAAATTTTGAGTATATTGAGGAATAAAAGCAAAAATAGAGGACAAAATTTAAATTATTGTATCAAGATAGAATTCAAAGTAATAATGTATGCTCAATGTAGTTTGTAATTTCACTTTGAATGATAGAATTTTTCTTATATTAAATTTAAAATATTGAAATATTAAGTATAACATGCAAATCTTTTTCAGTACATTATACCAACCTGTTGTATTTTATGTTTTTTGATCTATTTGTGCTACTGGGAAAAATATGTAATTTCCTTACTTTTGATTTGCTTGTTTTATTTTCATTAGTCTCATAGTACAGTGCCTGAAATATAATAACATAAGAGGGAAGCAAGAATATATAAATTTTGAAATAATTTTCACAGCAAATATATTAGCTGAGAAACTTTGTCACATATTTTAGAGATAAGGCTGCTAGAGCCAGTTAATATATTTTTATTTTCTATAAGTGAAAAATATGTAGAAATATTAGCTCCCAATGTAATACTGAACTATTTCAATTCTGTCATTGAGAAGTAAGCCTTGCATGCCTAGTATCACTTTAATTCCAGGTGGGATTACTGCTCTAAGTACTTCATCTTCCTGATCTTGCAGGCTTCTCATATAAATTCATACACCTCTGAATGTCTGAGACAGAACTACAGTGACATAATTTAAAACCTAGGAATTCTCTTGCTAAGCAGAACTGGAGGAATTATCTTCATAGATTTGCTCCAGAATGTGTAAGGTTATACTTAAGAAAGAAGTTATGAGAGTATCTTTTGATAATTTTATAAACTAAGTAGAAATTTAGAAATCTCTGAACTGGTAAACAACAATATAAAACCTATATTCTCTATCAAGTATAAGTATGGTCTTTTGGATAAGCATTTGTTTCTTTAGCATTGTGTGTGGTTTGTTAATATATCAATATAAACACTTGAAGAAAATTCTGAATATTGGTATTTATTATACTATTGTGTTGATATATTATTACATAATTTTGAAAGGTGTGAAAGATTTCATAACAAAGGTAGTTATATACTCATATTTGACGCTGTCCTTTGTGTATTTTCTGCATTATGGTAGGAGAGTTCAAGGTTTGCTTTTGTCTATAGATGACCTTAATAAAGTTGTGGATTTGATTTCTTTTTTTAGTCTTTTCTCATGTATCTCAACAGATTGCAGAAAAAACAAATTTTATAGAAAACAAAAAAATCATCTTGGGCAGGTGTCTCACACCTGCGAACTCAGCACCTAGGAAAACTGTCCAGAGTTTGAGGTCATCCTGGGTTTTATAGTGGGACCCTCTCACAAAAACAAAAGTTATATAAACTGAGTAGTACACAGTGTTCAAATATTTAATCACATAGGAAGCTGAGTTTGAAGCTTGAGAATGAAACTTTTTATATTCACCAAAAATTACAGTATGAAATGTATGCTCACATTTACAGCTATGCACAGCTTGCTATTCAAAACTGCACATGTCTCCAGTAAACAGCCTGAAAAAGAGCACTTTCTAAAATAGACATATGATTCATGCTCTGAGGAGAAAGAAATCATCTGCCATTGGTTCTGGGTTTGACTTTGTGCTCTGTCAGAAAACTACTTGTAACAAATGAAAATCTTCACCCATGCTCAGAATCAGTGTCTGAAATGAAGGACCTTGTGGCCAGTGTAAAGTTAGATACACAGGGAAAGAAAAAATAAATTATGGTATTACTTCTCTGTCCTTTTCCATATTTTAATTTTATTTTGTATCCAGAACTCCAGGATACACAAAAGGCATGATTTATGGCTTGGTTTATGGAAATGCAGCATTACTTAGTTGTGTGACCAACTTTCTGGATCAAGGCCCTCTCTATTTTATTTACTTTTGTTGACTTCAGAAAGGTACACTGAGGATTTGGGCCTGCTGCTCTTCCATACAGAAGTCTGGTTTGCAAAGCATGATCAAACCCTACTTATTTTATTTTTTGAAGCTACTCTCCAATGCCATCCATAGAGTTGGTTCATAAACTGTTCATTGATTGGAGACATCACAGAATTACATCATCAGCCTGTTTCCAACATCACCATTTTAGGGAAATACTTATTTGTGCTTCTAGATAGACACTCACTTTCCAGCTCAAATCTTTGAACACAGATGGTACCAAAATTCATGTTGTGCTCTTGGCACTGTGCTTAGGTCTGGAGATTGTGTGTTGATGAACAAGTGTGGCATCTAGTGAAGTAAACAAAAAGACAAACATTGATACTTTAATGTTAACAAGAAATTCGAGATTATAACTGCGACTGTATTGGTAGGGCAAATGTATATCATTCTGTAAGGGCTCATGGTAAGGAGTTTTGCAATGACCAAAGAGGTCGCAAGAAATTCTCTTAGAAACAGACATTTTAGCTAAGATCTAAAAGATTGTAGGTAAAGAAATGGAAGCACAAAAGAAGAGTGTTCTAGCAGAGAGAAAGTGTGATTGTATGTCTTGTAGTGGGAAATATGGAAAAATTAAAAGAAGGGTGATGTGATGGCAGGAAAGCCAAGACACGTACGTAAGGCCCAGGTGACAGGGCCAGTCAGACCTTCTGAAAGTGTTCTCTTTGTTTGTTATGGATAGCAGACTGGGATTGACTGAAGTGCTGGTGGGCAGGAGTTCACCTGGAATAGACACCATTTCTTGCCCAAACCTGGCTTAGTGATTCTATTCACGCAGCTTAAATTTACCTGTGATGGATATATTGACAGCACAGATGTTGGAAAAACCTATACACCGGGGCTTTCCCTCTCTTCTAGAGAGATAATAAAATGTTCTCTGCACACCACTAAAGGGAGGGCAGATTTCAGAGAGTAAGATGACTTTGACAACAGCTTCCACTGGGCTGTTGGCCATGAAGATGGTCAGTGTGAAAGGAGAATTTGATCAGCCAAGGCAGATTAAATCTAGTTATAAAACTGAGAGTATCACACAGGGTGGAGATGGGGTATCATTTCTATTACTAATTGTTCCATGTTAGAATCTGTAATATTGTGGTTATTGTAATACTAAATATATAATTGGCACATTCTAACCATTTTAGTGAGTATTATAAATGGCACTTTATAAGTGAGTCACATACAGAACTTACAAAATCATTCTTGGGACAAGATCCTCTGTCAATCTCTGTAGTCAGTTTATAATGGAAATGCACGAAAGAACAACCTATGAAAAAGTCTTCATATAAATCCCATCACTCTTCATAACAATTTTCCTTTGTTTACCCTCCATCACTCAGTGCATTAAAAATTTCCATTATGGGTTACACTTTAATACTAAGGCATTGTGAATACAGACATCAGGATATTACTATGACTATGCACTCTTCCCTATGCTGGTGTTTCAAAATGAATGGCAACATGTTTTGTTATTTTATTAGTCCAAGCATAGAAGCAATTGTCAGAGAAATACAGGAGGAGATTTCTGTAGACAGACCTTCACCAGATATGAATCTCTTTGAATTTGAGGAGGAAGCTGTAGGAAAGAGGAATTTTCTAAACACAGTTCACAGAGCATTCTAGAGGATCAGTTTCCAACTTCTCTGCAGCTAATAGCACAAAAGGCAGATGCCAATTTCATGCCTGGCTGCCTGAGAAGCAGGCTTGCACGATCTGAAAAGAAAGTCTGGCCCTTGTCAAAGCAGATCCCTGTGTTTAGAGTCCACCAGGGAGGACAATGTCCATGGTGAATGAGTTAGAGGAGAACAAAACACAGGCTGGCTGATACTTCCTGGGCTTTTTGCTAGGGTGCTGCAGCATGCTAGCTGAAAGAAAGCCTTGAAAGAGTCTGCTCAGTGTGCATGTGTTAATCTCCAAGCCAGGTTGCCCTAATACACCTCGGCTAGACTGAACCTCTCTCTCCACCAGCAGAACACGGGACCATGAGGCTGAAGAAGTTCATTCTCCTCATCCTGGTTTTCTCTTGCTAAGCCCTTAGAAGGAAAACTGGGTACTTGTTTTTGTCTTGACTGCGTGTTATTGTTCTATAAAACAATCATTCTGAATTGTATAAGCTCGCCTCTTGACATCTAGGTCTGTCCCTTTGCATTAACATCTTTACAGGAGTTAAATGAGTATCTTGGGCTTGGCTCTTGAGAAGATTGTATTACATCTTTCTCTGGCTATGTTCCATTGCTCATCACAAAAGTTGAATAAACTCAGGCTTTCCACCAACCAACACTGGGCCGTGTACTCCCTGCTAAGCGACCCTTCTAGACTACCTCCAGTCACCCACTGACCTACCTACCAGTCACTAGTAGTGGACAGATCTTAGTGGGGCAGCTGAGGCATTCAAACTCAGGCCTTCCAGGTAAGCTGTGTAGGGAAATAGCAAGATGGAAAGGAAATGGAGACAGTTTTAGATTTTTGGTCAATTAAGTTGTATTGACTAATCACCTGTGAGAGCACAGATGGCCACTATCTCCCTCTATGTCATAGTTTCTTGATCAATTTATTATAAGATGTGGCATCATTCACATATGGTTTATAAAATTTTAAAACGCTACAGATACTTGACTTATGTTGGATGACCCCAAGGAAACAGTGTCTTCTAGACACAGCTGGACTGATGTACACATGGACTCACAGAGCCTGAGGCTACACATATAAGACTGCACAGATTTGAGTCAGACAAAACCCCAGCTATAAAAAAGAGGAAGTGGGCACAAAGTCCCTTCTCTAATCAGGAAGCTTTTTGCAATTGATACTTGACAGGAGAAGGAAAATCTGGTTTCTCTAATGGAGTGTGACTGGATATATCAACCACATTCCAGAGCAGACCCCATGCCCAGGAGTAGTTGACAAGACAAATTTAACTCTGTTTGTGTAGGCTTTTTATTTCATTTTGTTTTGACAATGTTGTCATGTTTATATCTATTATTATTATTATCATCATTTTTTTGAGAGAGATTGGGGGGACATGAGGTTCAGTTGGTAGGATGTTGGGTAGATCTGAGAATAGTTGGGGAGGGGGTGGCATGATGTATTGTCTGAAAAAAAAAAAGGCTAAATAAAAAAAATCCAGTGTTACTCAAGAACCAGGAGATTTTAATCAAACAAACAAACAAAAAAATTATAAGGAGAGCATTCTTGAGAGCAGCTTTTCTCTTGATTGATAGCATTGTTATTTTATCTTCCTGCCGTTTATTGCTCCTCAGTCAGTCACGGTATTTGTTCCCTTGCGCCGTCAGCTCGTCAAGTCAAGAACTCCTACTGTCATGTTGTGTCTGCTTTGACAGGCCTTCTTTGTAAGCTGAGCATGTAAGTGCTATTTTTCAGATGACTTGGGACAACTTGATAAGATGATTGAAGTGTTTCAGTTCACCAGCAAGTTCCCTTTATGGGGTAAAATAAATACAGATTTGTCAGATCCTTGAACAAGATCTCAAGTGCATCTTCGCTGCTGTACAAGTAGCGCCTGTATTTACACACAGGCACACAGCCAGCTCGCAGGCATCCCTGCTAGCTTCCTACAGTGAATTCTGTTTTCAAATTAGTGACCATTTCCTTTGAAGGTGCCCTATAACAGTGCAGATAATAGCATAAATCTTTTAATAACAGCACAAAGTTATGGTGTCAGATATGAATTTCCCGTTTTCTCCACTTTGTGGGGCAGCGACAGGCAGGCAAAGCTAAGACCTCATCATTAGCTTGTCAAAGTTACACAGTTTAAAATGTGTGGCAGAATTGCACTGGACACAAGAAAAGAATTAGAAAGAAACAGATTCAAAGTCATTTGTAAAATTGTGGTGAGTAGTTGTACAGTTCTATAAAAATAAAGAGATGTATAGTGTACTGTGTAATTTATTATTTTACACATTTCTTCCAGTGAATTTTGGGCTTATGTGCTGATTTTTTAAAGAAAACAGTATTCTTGTATATCTGTATGTGTGCATATCTGTGTATGTGGGTGTGTGTATGTGCATGTCTTTGTATAGGTGGCTGTATGTGTATGTCTGTGTGTGTATGGGTGTGTGTATATGTATGACTATGCATGTGTGTGTATGTTTGTGCATGTCTGTGCATGTATGTGTTGTATATGCATAACTATATGTGTGAGTGTGGGTATGACTGTGTATTTCTGAGGTGGGGTTGCATGTGCCATTATAAAACATTATAAGATATATATGCCATATAAAATTAGCACATGCACATCAGCAGAATAAATATAACTAGAATCACTATTCTTCGTTGCTACTCATTGCAACCCTTAGAGGGTTTGCATTTATTCTAGTATGTTCTCAGAGGTAAACTGAGAAGTGAAGTGTTTGATACCTGGTGCTTTGGCCTTAGTTCTTTCATTTCACTTGGTACATTTTAAGAGTCTATTATATCAGCCTTATCTTTTTTGGCATTTCATTGTGAATGGCTTCTATTAACTTCATAAAAATGAGACTAAAGTATCTTTTCTATGGCTTATAGGCACTTAAGAGTTTGTAGAAATAAGGCTCAGCAGGAGAAGGCACCTTCTCCCAACTTTGATGACCTGAGTTCAATCATGGGACTAACATAGTGGGAAAAGCTGACTCCATAGTTGCCCTCTGACATCCCCACATGAATCCCCCCCCTCTCTCTCGCAAACACACACACACACACACACACACACACACACACACACACACACACAAAGATTAAATGTAAAAAATGGAGACATAACATAAAATGTGAAAAATAACCAGGTTTTATCCTCAATTAAAGTATCCAACTAACATTCCTCATTTTATCGGGTAATATAAGGCAGTTTCACCAAATAGGGTGTCTTCAGGTATTTAGATATATCATTATGACATTTACTATTTTATATAATCCAGCTTATAATTTTCCTGTAATAAGGGATCAGAAATAATGGCCTGCATGTGGGTCAGTATAGATATAAAGGGCATAACAAAGGTTTCTTTTAGAAAGTGATTTACGCAGTGGGTTAGGAAGTAGGAGAGAATTCCATAGCAAGGAATTTATGCTGAAGATTTCTAGTCACTGTACATTCCATATGACTGAACTGTTGGAGTAGTGAAGATGGATTTCAGCATTCCAGAAGCCTTAGGATACTCCATCTGTGAAATCCTCTCCTATATAAAGAATCTGTTCTGATGAAGGTCACCTGTATTTTTTTTTATGATCACACATTTATTTGATTTTAAAACATGATATTTACCTTAGTATAATTAAGGTATGACATGTTTCCTTAAATATGACCAGGTAATTTTTAACCTAGGAAGAATGAGTTATAAAGTCTTTAAATGACAATGCATTTTGTTTTAATTACTTTGGTTTATTTGTATATATTTTAAGCTATTCTGCACCAGTTATTATTTCATTCTGGATTGACTTCATTTTTCTTCTCTTATAGAAGGCCGTTTTTGTCTTTAATTTGTAGCTTCACTTAAATCAGACTCAATATATTTGGCATGATTTTTGCAAAATACTATTTGGCAATTTTATATGTAAACTGGTTTGTATAAAGTTTTAAACAAGTAATTAAGGTGCTTTACTATGTGGAATTAAAGACAAGTCCTTTTCTGTATGGGAAATCAAACAATTAGTGAAGTTGTATAGCTATTGGATAGAGGGTAACAGGCGTAAATAAAACACCTGACTTGCTACTGTTGCCCCAGCTCCTCCATTCTCTAATGTCTGACCTTTAGTAAATCATTAAACTCAGTCTTTTACTTACATCTTTTAAATTAAAGACTTAAAATAGATATTTCCTAAGATGATATACTCCAAGTTGCTATTTGAAAACATAGGTTATGCATGTTCAACACACTTGATATAATAACCAACAGTAAGTATTGATCAGTTTATAACTTTTATTTTAAATTGGTTTTGTGATGTGGAAGTGATTCTACAGGTTTTCATGAGGCTCTTGACCCCAGCACCTTCTTTGTCCTTCTACATGTGAGTGTAAACATTTTCTCCACGTTGGAACACTTTCTATTATTGTCTTGCTCTTCCTTGTTCCATTCTATCATGAACCTATTTAATTGAATAATGTATTGACTATTGCATGTATGAATTCTGTCATAACTAGACAAATAAAACACATTGAATTATGTTTGTATTCTTCCCCTGCCATGTATTGTTTCTATTGGATTATAAATAACTACATAAATATTCTCATAAATTTGATGTAGTCTACTATGACTGGGTGATTGTAACAATGCTAAATAGATTAGCTCTTTATTTTCTGATTTTGCATTTGGGATTCATGGGTTTTAGTAAAGAAATATGGTCCTTAACTATATAAACAAAACAAGACATGAACTTATTGCATTATATTGAACTCTACCCACATGATTTATCATTTAATTGGAACAAGAAACCAGGTGGAAAGCATTTTAAAATTATTATGCATTTACTTCAGAAAACAACAAAAGATGAATGCAACAGGAAGCTGCTTTCTGATATTGGATGGTCATTCTGTGATTAAAATATAATGTGGCCTCCAGATGTTTTGCACCATTAATTACTGGACATTTTAAAATATGGTAATTGAACATTTAATTTTAAAATTGAATACTCAATTGGGTTTTACAGCTGTAATATTTATAGGCCACAAATAAAATTTTCTACTTATCTTAGATAGAAAAAATCATTTGGAATGTTTTATTGAATCTATTTTCTCTTACTTCAGTTATTTAATACATTTCCTTCTGTATCTGTCCTTCACAGAGAACAGGAGAAAGATATTAGAACATACTCAGTAGTCCTTGAAATAAACTGGGCACAACTTTTTCTATTCAGTTTCATTCTGATTGCTCTGGGGACAATTAAAACATCATGTTGCAGTACATTTTGATTTTTTTTAAAAAATCATCTAAACAAGATAGATAAATTCTGACTGTCCTTTAGTGGCCTAGGGATCCTGGAGATAATCCTTGACTATTTCAATGCTCTATAAGAAGTGAACTTGGAAAGGTAACCTTGCAGAGGACCCTGTTTACATTTCTAGGCAACCAAGGCACTCTCACTTCTGCTAGCTCTGGAAGCCTTGAGCAGTTAAAGCACCAACCCAGGGTGTTTCATCTGTCTTCTGGCAGA
This sequence comes from Onychomys torridus, assembly GCF_903995425.1. NCBI lineage: Eukaryota > Metazoa > Chordata > Mammalia > Rodentia > Cricetidae > Onychomys > Onychomys torridus. The sequence goes on from NC_050445.1 coordinate 17,526,427, forward strand.
GAGGACAAAATTCAGTTCTGTGCCTTACAAGTGCTAACTTAGCCACTGTCTTTTTGTGCTAGGATAAACTGCAAAAGCTTTGAGGACAGATAGACAGCTCTGTGATATTTGCCAATCAACCAACTTTTCCTTACAAATGATAAACAGATAATAGGAGTTCAAAGACCAGAATAAGTAGAATCACAGCACTTAGAATATAACTTTGTTGGGAAGTGTCTACATTTTTCTTCTCTTCATACCCAATGCCTCTGTATTTTGTGCTACTAAGAAGAATGTGTTAGTCAAAATATTCATACTACATACTCTATGCATTATTCAGCTGTCCATGTCTCACTGTTGTAACTTAAAGGTCATATTTCACAGTGCTTGGTATCATCATAGATAGCAAGAATTGGTCTTGTGTCATCTTTCAAAACCCTCCATAATACTTTAGTGTTGAGTCCAGCCTGACCTTAGGACAGTCCTTGGTATAGGGGAGTTTGTACTGAGCAATAACAGATCAAAAAAAGAGAAACAGGATAGCATTAGGAGAGCTCTGAGTCAATACCACAGTCACCCTGAGTTTATTATTTACAGCCTTTTTATATACCAGCAAGGGGAGAGGCAAAAGTCCTCCCTCTCTCAAGGTCAAGGTACAAAGTACAAATAAGTGTAAACACCTCTTTAGTACTCAAGACATCAGGTAACCATACTCTTGTCCAGCCTTGCTGGGCAAAACAAGCTCAGATTCTCTGAGTCAAAACAGAATAAGGCCTCACTCTGGAGTCTCTGTAGATGCCTACACTTTAGTTATATAATGGTTCTGTAATTATATAATTATTTATATAGTATATAATTTCATATATAAAATAGGACTTCTATAAATGTTATCTTTCATTGTGTTATTAATTGATATATATATATATATATATACTTCTCATTAATAAATGATTGCTCCATTACAATGTTAACATTTTTCAAATATATTAAAACCATCTAATGAGATAATAAGTTATCTTGAGAGCAGACATCTGTTAAGTATACAAATAATATTTTAATGCATCTGAATTGAGAAAATTATGTACTAATAAATATGCATGCAAGATTAATATATGAAATATAATAATTATGTAATATAAAATTATGTAATAGTATTACATAAAATATGTAGTAATTATGTGATAATAATAAAAAATAGGTCTTCAAGTGAAAGCAATGACCATGTTTCTGGTAAAGGTTATTATAGAAATAATTAAACAAGATTTCATTGTCTTTACTTAGGACTTGTAGAAATAATATGTGAAAATGTGTTAGGCCTGTGCTTATCTTTGCACTTCATACACCCTTACACAGGATTTTTTTAAACAAGCTTGAAAGGATCTATATCCCAACGTACAGAGCCAAACACAATAGTCAGAATAGAAAGGAAAACCAAATGTCTGTATACATGGGAAATTAAACAGCAGCATAGACATGCCATGGGATTATTCAAGCCTGACAGTGGTGGAGATACTGATGCATAGTTCAGCAAGACTCTATGACTTTATCTGGACTGAAAAAGTCTGTTAGAAATAGACAACTAATTCATGATTCCACATACAAACCAGCTAGTTGGGTTTAGGCAGGGAGTGCAGAGGTGTATTCTAGGCCCTGGGTAATGAAATATGAGTACTTATTGGTTAGTGAGTTTTCAGTTTTTGTTTGTGAAGATGTACATTTTCTAAAGATGGATGGCAATTTATGTCAGGCTCTCTAGAGGAACAGAATTGGTGGAATGAACATATATATTGAAAGGGCATTTAGTAGACTAGTTTACACAGTAGGGGCAAGGTAACCCCACAGTTGCTGTCTTATACTGGAGAGGCACCAAAATTGGTAGTTGCTCCATGCAGGAGGCTGGATGCCTCAGCAGTTCATCTGGTGCTAAAGGCCTGGAGGATTCCTGGAGAGCCTCTGCTTTTCTATAAACATTGGAAGCCAGAGAAAGCTGGGTTCTGATGTTAAACAATGAGAGCTGCAACAGCAGCAATGCAGTGGATAAGAGTGACAGAAAGATTGAAGGCCCATCATAGGGAGTGGGCTCCAAAAAAGCCTGCTCATGCACCAGGGATGGATCCTGATCCTACTGCCAGGGCTCCCTTTAAGCAGATCAAGCTACATAATTGTCTCACCATGCTGAGAGGGCCTAGTCCAGTCCCATGCAGCTCCACAGCTGTTGATCTAAATTTCACAAGCCCACTACCTATGATGGGACACCTTGCACAACCTCGAGGCAGGGTGAGAGGTTTGGACCTGCCTCTACTAAATGTACCTCCCTATGGGAGGCCTTACCTTCTCACAAGAGGGAAAGGGGTGTTGGTTGGGAGGAAGAGGATGGAGGGGCAGGAGGAGGGAAGAGGGGGATCTTTGATTGGTATGTAAAATGAATAAAAATATTTCTTAATTAAAAAAAAAAAAGAGTAAAGACAAACAGTAAAGGCAATGGTCTTTTACTTGCTAGTGTCCAGGCTGCTACCAGAAGGTGCTGCCCACATTTAGGATAAATTTTCCTACTTTACATAACCTGATCTAGGAAGTCCTTCATAGGAGTACTCTGCAGCTTGCAATGTAGTTGACCCTAAATAAGTCAACTTGACAGCCAAGATGGTGGGGACATTTGCACAGCAGTGTGCGTGGAAATGTCTGAAAGTTGTGTGTTTATACTGACTTGCTTGGAGACTGGACAAAAAGCTCAATGGTTAAAGTACTTTCTCTTACAGAGGACCTGAGTTCAGTTCACTCACCCACATGTTGGCTCACAACTATCAGTAACTCCAGCTCCAGGGGATCCAATGTACTCCTCTTGTCTCTATATGGCATACCTATTTACATGCAGGCAAAACACCCAACCACATAAAACAGAACAGCTTCAAAATGTTTACCTTCCATGTTGTATATACCTTCTTACTTTTTACTTCTTTTTTCTTCTTTCCATTTTTCAGTGTGTTTGTGTGTGTGTGTGTGTTTGTGAGGAGGGGGAATCTCATGCATCCCCGGCTGTGCTAGAACTCATCATGTAGGTGGACATGATCTCGCTGCTGCCTCCAGCACCTTTCAACTGTGTCACTACTCCCAATATGATATCTTTTAAGTTTTATTATTTATTATTATTATTTTGGTTTTGTGAGACAGGGTCTTGCTATCTAGTCCTAGGTGGCCTCATACTAGGTCTGTAACCAGCTTGGCCTAATTCACTTCTCTGTTTTCAGTCTCCATAATGTTACATAAAATTATGTCACTGTGCTCAGTATTGTATAACCCAGCAACCAGCGAGCTCACTCACAGGCGTGAATGAGCCTGACAAAGATATAGAAAACCCAGAAACTATCTGCCAAAGTAGATGGAATTCCCAAAACGCATAGTTAAACTCAAAGTTTTCAAGGGCCCATCTGAGGAAACTCACATTTCCAATCCATGTTTTCTAGTACTTTGTTTACACTCTACTCATCCCCTTCCCTGGGTGTCTCATAAGTACCACAAAATTAGATTTGCTGCTTGGGAATTTTCTGCCCTACAGCTTCCTGACAGCTTAAATAAACCAAAAGCCAAGTTTTCCTGAGACCTGTACTTCCTCAAGAGAGCTGTATCAGCAACAGTTTTTATCTTCTTATCTTATCCCATCTTTTCCATCCTTGCAACCAAGGTTTAGCCTCTTTTGCCACGTCTCATCTTCTGCTTCTCTTCTATACAGTGTTGCCATCTCACCAGAATCCTGTTTGGTCTCAGTAGCCTCACATCTCATATTTACTAATTTCCCTCTTCTGTCTTAGCTTCATTACTCACAGATCTTCCAAAAACTACATTTCAAAACTGACACTCTTATAATCAAGTTTGAAAAATGTTTTTCCTTTCCCATTCTTAAGCTGGCTCTCTCCCATCATATACTAGCCTTTCAATTCTGCAATATACACCTTCTTTTATTCATGTCTTGAATACATATTATTTTCCTTCTAGTGAATTTACTTCTCATACTCTATGCTGGCTAATGTGGATTTACTTTATTTTAAAATAACTAAAACAGAGAGCCCTGGGCTTGTGTTCTATATTTTGTAGTTTTCCATTTTGTATTTCAGCAAACAAATAAATACATAACCTAATTAACAATTGTGCATGTTCACAGTGGACCATTTTTTTTCTCTTACTATCAGAATAAAAGGTCCAGGGCTCTAAACAATAGAAATGTGTTCCATAGAGTGATCTTGGCTTTTCCCAGGGAGTCTAGGAAAACTGTCAGCAACTGTCAAACTGTCTTAGTGAGATTTCCATGCAATATTCTTTTTAATTCAATCATTTGCAAATGTGGGCTGTTTTAGCTTCCTCTGTGTAGGGGCCTGATGTCAGATTCCTTACATGTAAAATTCTGGTCTGAGTTGCTGTCTTCACAATTTCCTCTTCACTATTTTTCCTGTCAGAATTTCCAGTAATTCCTGCCTTTCCCAGGTGGGCCTCACAAGTGCTTCACACTTGCCCCTAGGAAGTACATATGGTGAGGATAGTGCCTGTCCAAATTTCTCTTCATCTTTCTCTCCCTAGCTTCTCATCCTTTTGGCACAACAAGGTGCTGGCCACAGTGGTGACGCATGTTTAATCTAAGGCTCTGCAGGTTATGAAGCTTCTCATTCCTATATCTTAGGTTTTGTCTCTATGTGGATGTGTGAGTTAGTTGTAGACAACTAGGCAGATTAGGAATTGAATGAAGAGATTCTGGAAATATTTTCCCCCTAATACAAAGGTAAACAATGAAAGACCATCCCATCTTTCATTATTTTGAATTTCATCTATGAAAACCTATGATTGGTTCTTGAGTTCCCAACTCCTAGTTTGAGACTACACTTCAAGAAATACACTGATACCTCAAAAAGATTCCCAAAGCAACCTTTTCTCAAAGACTTATTTATGTTGGACATTCAACTATAGATTCTCTTATCCTTTAAGATATGGTAAGAGGGCTTTCTGTTACATACTAATAACTGACTGACATCTTATTCATTTTTTTTCCTTGAGACCAATGCTTTTATCCTTTTATCTTCTTACTCTTTTATCTTTTGTTGTCTCAGATCATCCATGGATGTCCTCACAATAAAATATCCTTTAAGTAGGTTTTGGATGCCCTTCCTTTGCAATTTTGATAGCCATTGTTTTGTCCTTTCAAATATTCTTCCTTATATACTCATTTGTTCAGTACTTACTTCACTCAGTTCTATCTTGGAGGTAGATGAGGAGCATTTCACATGTTCACTAGTCTGTCAAGGTCACTAGACATTCATTAGCATGCAGGGGATAATCTATGGGAAAATTAATATTAATCTAGTATTTTAATAATTACAGAAGAGATGTGAGTCCAGGAGCAAGGAGTGAGTCTCATGAGGAATCATACATACAGTCTGTAGTGTTCAGAAAAGGGTACTACATGTGAGAATATAGACAAGTTAGATCTCTGAGATCTGTGCTCCTCACCTAGGTCCTAAAGGGAATTGAAGATGAATGGTTGGATTTTATGATCATTTAAGTTTTTTGAAGATTCCAAGATTATTAAATAGGTTAGAGTTACAAGTTTGGGGTAGGCATAATATTATGAACAATGTAGAATCTTAGATCTCAATTCATGGGGTATTCAAAAAATATGGTAGTATTTCATTGACTTTACCCAAAGTCTTTTCAGAGAATCAGTTAATGTAAATCATTTTTATTACATCTTTCTTTGAGGAGGATGGGGATAGGCACAGAGGTAGAGAGTCTGAAGGAAGATCAATTTTATATACAGTCAGCTCACTAGAGAATATTTTATTGAATTGTGGATTTTACTTTTTTTCACAGAATCATAAATATAGCTTCTTGGATAATAAATACAAGGATAATGAGCATGCTTTGTATTTTATCGAGTTCTTAGATTAATAATTAATGATGTGGGTAGATAATTCTCCAAATTCATGATTAAGTTTTCTCTTATAATGAAAGCTATTTTTCAACTTTTATTTCTTTTAAGGAACCTACTGTCTTGATTCATGCTTCAGTATATTATACAGTATCTTTAGCACCCAGTCCTAGAGAAAGATGAAGAGAAACTACTTATATCTGGAGAAATATAATGCAATCTCAAGTATAAGAAAAGAATTCCAGTGTCTGATGTGTCCGCCTTACAAATTAAACTCTTATTTTGTGTCCCCATTGAGAAGCAGTGTGAACTACCAAGAATCACCCTTTGCATCCAGCTGAGGAAAGATACAGGGCAATAGTTATTTTGTTATCTGATTGGTTTGCATTTCTAAATGATTGATTGGTCCTGAAAACATCACAAAGCTTAGAAGGTGACATGATCTCTCTGAATCTCAGGGATTGATAGATTCATAACTCAATAACAGTTTGTTGTTTGGAAGGGATTTAAAATAATGCCTGAAATGTGTCAGTATATACATTTGGTGCTAAATAAGGATTACCAAGAAACCTCTCTTAAGGCTAACTTTTTTCTCAAATAACAATTAAAATTATTCCATGAAGTCAACTTCCTATATGTTAACAGCTTTGGTACCAATCCAAGTGTACTTTCAGAACAGTTAGAGTCTCTCAAATCAGAGACATCAGCTCAGGAAAAACTCCTCAAAGCTCTGGAACAGTGCTGTCAATGCTTAGGGCTCTTGCATAAATTATAGATCTGGTTTCCCTTTCCTGGTTAATTGACCTATGAATGTTCTCTTTACTTGTATTCATTATTATTTTCAGAGGCTCTCATAATTTCTGGCTCCTAATTTAAATCTGTTTCCAATGTCATCCTGCTTCCAAACTTACTAACCACTGAAATGGCTTCAGCGTCTCTGTTATCAGAACCTGGGCCAGTTGTTTCTGAGGCAACTATTTTCACAAACAACAATGTTAACTTTTGTGACTACATCCCCTCCAATTGTAGATAATTATTATTCATGCTGAGAATGTCACTTAAAGTTTTTGATTCTTTTCTCACTATGCCAAAGGTGGTTGTGATTGGAGAACTGAGTTTTAAACACTAAAAGTTACTATTACTATGAATTTGCCACAAATGAACATGCATGTTGTTAATTGTTAGCCTGGTTGTGTTAAATTTGCTGCTTTTTAATACTTTAGAAATGCACATCTAGACATATGGTAGACTGTTACAACTTACATCACTGACACCGACTTGCTGTCATCTTTATGAACTTTCATATATATATATATATATTTATAGGTGTCTCCCATATATATTGATATTTATTAAGTTTAAGGTAAAGAATGCCCACTGTTTTTTAACCTGTGTATTACTACAATGATTTACAAATTATGGGTACACATATGAATAATTTAGCTCAAAATATATGATTATTTTTAATTGCAGTTATAAGGGGTATAATGCAGGATTCTCCATTTACAGATGTAGGTATTAAAGATCCTGGTCATTAAATGATAGATACTAAATTATATAATTTTGTGTTTAGACTATAGAGAGATATTTTGGGAATCATCATTCCCTTGCAACAGTGGGACAGAGGAGGAAGAAGAACTCAACCACCTTGTGTTAACTGCTGATAAGCAGCTAAAAATTTTTAAATAAAATTAATTAACATCAATTCAAAGTTTTATTTTCCTTGGTAAAGTTATTATTTTAAATAATGTCTTTTGCAAAATGGTTTATTATGATTATCTGATTTAAGTTTAGAAAAAAATAGAAACCTCCAGAAATATAAGTGGGACCTATCTTGTGATTAAAATGTTACCAATATTATTCAAACATGATTAACATTGGTGCAGATAAAGCCAATGGAAACTAGTGGATGCCACTTGATGTCATAGCAGTTTAAAAAGCATAATAAATGGCCTCAGTTTCTACGACAGCCATAGAATTACTAATGGATAGCATGAGAGGAATCAAAAGATTCATTGTGTTATTTTCAGAAAATGATCTGTGACATTTGTTATAAAGAAGAAAATGGAAAAATTCGTACTTGAAATTACTTCACTCAGTAATATTGTGCTTACGACTTAGAACTTAATACAGGTGCATTCAGTGTGGAGTGTTGACCCAAATACTCAAATGGAATTGAAAGTAAGTAGTTTGTCACTGTATAAACCCACATTTATAAAGGGTAGATAGTTTCTATTATATTAGAATTGATTTGTCCCTTTCAACTGAAAAGAGATCAATTTCTGTTTTTCTAAGCTTCCATGGGAACAGAACAGGAAGATTAATTTTGGTCACCAAACTTCTAATTTTTTAACGTGTGCTCCGGTCATTTTAGGTAAACACACTTCAGTCAATCACTATGTTTCACTCAATGAGTAATTTCTGTGAAGGATTAACACTAAAGAAATACCAAAGAACTTAATCAAATATATAGAATAAAGAAACAATATGGATTTTAATGTACTTATCTGACTTCTGTGGAACAATCTAAAAATTATAAAAATCAATTACCCATAATTTTCAACATGAGTATATTTCTCCTTGAAATTAACAGAGTAAGTTAAATATTGAAAATTTATAACATGTTTTAGCCTTCAATATAGATGACTTTCATATAATTTCAATTTTGATATTATGTCTATTTGATATTTGAAGTAATTTCACAAGGAAATAATCAAGCTTGCATAACAGAATGTTGGCACAGCAAATAGATATTGCACAAGTAAATTTAAGTGCTTTAAAATGATAGAAAAACCTTAGATCTTGGTAATTAGTACAATTCACATCTGTTCTTATGAATCAAAACTTAATCCAGGGGTCACAAAAATTGTCCTATTGAAAGGATCGCCTTTTAGCATTAAATTGTGTCCTTTGACTTAATCGATTTTCTACTCTGTCCTTTCTGCTTTGACGATTGATAACAATGAGCCCTGTCCTTCAGATGCATGTTTATCCATTCTGTGACTTCCCTGAAATAGTAGTCTTCATGTCTATAATAGGAAAGTCAACAAAATAAATAGCATGGTATATAACAAGAATCTTAAAAGTTCTTATTAATAAAAACAAATCTGGGCCGGGTATTGGGGTGAATGCTTGAAGATCAGAGAAGCAAAACAATCCACAGATACCTCACCTTGCCAGTTCCTCAGCTGGTCTTGTTTCCTTAGACTGGAAGCTTCTGAGTTCTCATCAGAATGGGTCTCAGCTGAACTGTGCTGCTCAAAGTCTAAAAGCTTAGCCAGCCAAAATGCTTCTAGTTTCTGGTCTTCATGCCTTATATATCTTTCCCTTTCTGCTGTCACTCCTTGGGATTAAAGGCTCGTTTTCTGGCATTAAAGACATGTGTCTCCATGCTAGCTGTATCCTTGAACACACAGAGATAGATGCACCTAGCTCTGCCTCCCAAGTGCTGGGATTAAAGGCGTGCACCACCGCAGCCCAGCTTCTGCTATGGCTTGCTCTGACCCATTTTCTAGCCACCATTTTTGGCTCTGTATCTAGTGGCTGTCTGTTCTCTAACCATAGATAAATTTATTAGGGTGCACAATATTTTGGGGAACACAATACCACCACAATGGTATATGACTGGGAGGTGCATAGTTTATTGGGATGTTTCCCAGGTATGTTATGTCACAAATCTTATTATAGATGGCTGATAAGATTGATGAATCATAACTAAGATGGTAGCTTTATAAATATCCTTTTGGCCTTAAGTGTGAGGTGTAGCTTCCTCTTTTGATTGTAACCATATAGACCAATAAAAAGAGTTTATTTAAATTTAATAGCTTTGTTGTACCTTTACAATTGTTAATGTTTTGCATTTCAGGTGACTATCAGAATTCTGATAGAAATTAATGAAAACTGAGCCACATTTTTTTATCCTAAGTGATTTTCTAGGTTTATTTAAAAAATGTTAAGCACAAGACTCTTATCTGCACTAAATAGAATACTTACCAATGTCTAAATTGTAAAGCAAATTTGACATTTTAAACACTGAATATTAAAATTTTTAATTTCTTAATGTCTGTTTCTGAGTCATAAGCACATTATACATGCACATACACATACACACACACACACACATATATATATACTTGAACAAATATTCTGTTCAAATTATATGAATGATTTTGTTAAAATACATGAAATAATTATTATCAGTTTTTATTATTGAGTAGTAAAAAGAATAGAATTTAAATAGCTGATAGATTTATGATTTTATAATGAAACTATGATGTGTATAGAATAAAACAAAGGAAAAACCAAATTTACCTGTAGCTCTCCAAGGTTCATCTCTGTTGATCTTTTTTTTTTTTTTCCTTTTTCCAAGCTGAGGATCGAACCCAGGACCTTGTGCTTGCTAAACAAGCGCTCCACCACTGAGCTAAGTCCCCAACCCTCTGTTGATCTTTTAAAATCATGGTCATTCATTATTTACATGCACTGATATTTTAAACATGAAGCTTAACACACTTAGGTTTATTTATGATCAAACATTGCAGAGCCTATGTTTATTTGAATGCCTTATTGATATGAAGTTGTGTTAAAAACATCAAAGCTCCTACTAAAATGGCTACTTATTCTGTATATTTTAGTGTAAAAAAAAATCCTCATGATGACCTTGAAATTGAATTTGTTTTTCTATGATTCAATGGATATTTTAAAAATTATTTCAATTCTTAATTTAATATTTGTTAATATTAAACATTAATTGCCTTATTTTTCTGTCCAAGAACTCTCTAGTCTTTAATTCATATTTAAATGACTTTTGTAATCATATTTAAGTTGACTTTTATGGACATCTACAATAATTTGGTACATTCCTGAAATAACCACTCGTCTCTGATGATTACAGGCAATATGAGGATTCTTTTCAGATCGGTTCCTGATTTGCCCGCATTAGATTTAGGTGTTGGTAGAGGCAGACTGTGTTGTCTCCTGACTGTGCAGGCAGCCTTGCAGTAAGTAACAAGCTGTACCTAAATTTAACTATTTTCTTGTACATATTATTGTTTGAATTGTTTTTAAGAGATTCGTTTATTGAAGTGTTTCTATATTATATGGGTTATGCACATGTGTGTTTGCTGCTCACAGACATTACATCCTCAGGAGCTCAATTATAGGCAATTGTGAGCTACTTAACTTGGTGCTGGAAGTGAATTCTGGTCTTCTGCAAGCGTAGTATGAGTCTTGTCTCCAGCCCCCATGTTTGAGTTTCTTTTTCTTTTATTTCAGTTGAATTTTCTATTTTAAAATTTTCTTTGGGTGTAATTGTTCTGGCTTACTTTGAACATTTCTTAGAAAATTCTCTAAGTTAATGAGTAAAACTGATGGTGAATCATCTGATAGCTTTTATGTATATATTTTAACATATGTGTATCTATGTATTTGTATGTATGTGCTTTGATACATAGCGTGTAGACATTTATGTAATAGTGTGAGAGAGAAATGCAAGAGATAGCGATGCTGTGATAGAGTCAAATACATAGATGAATATTATACAGATATAAAAAATGTAGGAACAATATGAGATGCTTTCCATAATATTTAGCTTCTCTGAAAACTGCAGGTGTTTACATGGATTGTAATGATAAATAATGGATGAGCACAAAGAATACTTGCTGAATGAACTTCTGTGTCAGACACCATGGCAAATACTTTTGAAGCATTATAGTACCACAAAAGAAGAATCTTTTTTCATGATGAGATGTGAAGAAGAGTTTCATTCTCATGAGTTTCTTCACTTCTCTGAGGCCTCCTAAGCTGGTGATGATTATGCAAGGGTTAAGCCTTCAAAATCTGTTCATTAAGATAACCCATTAATGCCTCTTATTCCCTTCCTTCTAGGGTAAAAGCATTCCCACTCAGATTCCCCAGCACTTTGAGCTCACCTTTGTAATAATTCCATCATGCAATTCCACCTTCATGTCTCCTTATCTTATTTTGCCTCTAATATTTGTGTGTTGCTAAGACCTAGCATGTCAGCAAGTGTGTTTTGAGTGAGGGTAAGGACATAATACAGAAAAGTCAAAACATTCCAGTCTTTTATGTAGTTTATCTGTCCATAAAATCCTAAAAGGGTAGCATCAATCTGAATAATACATGCCATTGTATATCAGTGTCCTCAAAATTAGAGAAAAATGGGAGCTAGAAATGCTTTTACTTATGCCATAAACAATTCTAGTAAATAAAAATGGGACGTACTTATGTTTTCTTATTTTATTATTGAAGCTTTACTAAGTACTTCTGTTCTTCATTGCATTTCAATTCATATTTTCAAATTCACATAATTACTTACATGTAATTAATTGTATATGTTATTTTTCAGTATTCAAATATAACCTGTAAAATTAGCAAACAATACTAATATTGCTAATTAATACTTGGTTACATTCTGCTTTGTATTTTCCACTGAAGTTGATTTTCATTTTGGACTTTGGATATTGTTTCCTAGTTTGTACATCAACAGTACTTTGATTTTTTGCCTAACAAGTGGATGGGTAGGACTGATAGACATTCTCTTTTATATTCCTCTTGTCTCTTCAATAACATCTTTAAATAGTTATTGCATGGTTTTATTGCCTATTCTTTGTACAGATTTTGACATTTAACAAGAAAAATTGAAGAATTAAATGAAGCATAGAGGAATGTGGTTTTGTACATTGAAATAAGATCCAGGCATGAAAGAACACACCAGTTTTGTTCTTTACGCTGATTGCTATTTGCTGAAAACACAGTGATTATCTCTTTTTGTATCCCAGAGCAATAAAAGCATAATGGATCAGAACAAAGATGAAAAATAGACATGCTGGAGTTATGTTGTTATTCTCTCCATTCCTTACCATCCTCCCTTCATCCCTTCAAAATGTAAACAAGAATAGAAGTTATAGGTAGAAGTAGGAAGATATTTAAGTGATGGTGGATTTTGTATTGTCTAAAATTACTTGAAGAAAAATATGTATTAATCTTAATTTCAAACTGTAATGGATAATATCAGAGAGTTCTAGTTTATTTTTTTTTCCCTACGAGCAGAATTGCTACATGTTTCTCTTTGGTGCAAACAAATAAAATAGAAACAGATTTAAACAGCAACAGAAGAGCATGCAAAGAGCTTATATAATGGTAGAGAAAGTGCAAAACTACAAGACACACTGCAGATTTTATGGTCAAGAATGGTTGGTTTAAATTATACAGCAATTATTGGTCTATGATATTGAAGAAAAAGTGACAAAATCAAGATACCATCTGCCTTTTTCTTCTCAGGGCCTGTCACTTTGTAATGCATAAAACAAGTTTTCAGTTATTAGCTACAACTATCTATGGTTGTGGCTGCTTTTGTTAGTTCATAAAACCTTCTTCCACATCAATCTTTCTTTTTTCTGTCAAAGATTTGAGAATTAGAAAAAATATTAAGCAATTTTTAAAATTTTTTAATTTTATAATTTAATTTAATTTTACATATCAGCCATGGGTTCCCCTGTCCTCTCCCCTCTGACCCCCGCCCCTGCCTTCCTTCCACTCCCCCCTTCCCATCTCCTCCAAGTTAAAGACTTCCCTGGGTATTCAGCTCAACCTAGTAGATTCAGTCCAGGCAGGTCCAGTCCCCTCCTCCCAGGCTGAGCAGAGTATCCCTGCATAATTTCCAAACAGCTCATGCACTAAGGACAGGTCCAGGTCCCACTGCCTGGATGCCTCCCAAACAGTTCAAGCTAATCAATTGTCTCACTTATCCAGAGGGCCTGATCCAGTAGGGGGCTCCACAGCTTTTGGTTCATAGTTCATGTGTTTCCATTAGTTTGTCTATTTGTCCTTGTGCTTTTTTCCAATCATGGGCTCAACAATCTTGCTCATACAATCCCTCCTCTTTCTCAACAATTGGACCTCTGGAGCTCTACCTGGGGCCTGTCTGTGGCTCTTTGCATCTGCTACCCTCAGTCATTGGATAAGATTTCTAGCCCAACAGTTAGGGTGTTTGGCCATCCTATCACCAGAGTAGGTCAGTTCGGGCTTTCTCTCAACCATTGCCAGTAGTTATTTTTCTGGAGACCTCTCTAGCATTTTGCTTCTTCCTATTCTCATGTGGTCTTCATTTATCATGGTCTCTTATTCCTTGTTCTCCTTCTCTGTTCTTGATCCGGCTGGGATCTCCTGCTCCCCTAAGCTCTCTTTCCCTTGAACCTTACCCTTCATTACCCCCACTCACGTTCAGGTTGTTCATGTAGTTCAAACATTTCTCTGTCATTGGGCAAGCCCTGTGTCTTTCTTAGGGTCCTGTTAATTTCACAATTTTCAGCCTATCTGTCTGTCAACTATCTCTCTATCTATGTATCTATGTATCTATCTATATCTATTTATCTATCTATTAACTATCTATTATCTACCTATCATCTCTCTATCTATCTATCATCTATCTATCTATCTATCTATCTATCTATTAACTATCTATCATCTACCTATCATCTCTCTATCTATCTACCTATCATCTATCTATCAATCTATCAATCAATCAATCAATCTATCTATCATCTATCTCTTCTATCAATCTGTCTTCATCTATTGGTCACCTATTTATATCATCTATATTTTATCTATGTATCTATTATCTATCAATCATTTATGTTTTATTTATCTATCATCTGTCATCTATCTATCACCCATCTTCTGTCTATATAATATATATATATATATATATATATATATATATATATATATATATGCTTATCTTTCTTACTCTTCATCAATAGCAAGCTTTCTTGATTGTGTACTTTCCCCAAGGGGTCAGAATCACTGAAATCTGGCCTGATGCTATAATGTGTAACTTCTCTCTGTAATAATTGCTCTGGGCTAACATCACCTTAAGAAAAGAACATTGTGTGTGTGTGTGTGTGTGTGTGTGTGTGTGTGTGTGTGTGTGTATTAGTGGAAAAAAATGAATTATGAGTTTCAATATATTTACAAAGCATACAAATTTGGTACTGTTGTCAGTATTTTTTAAGTGTTTCTTTCACAATCATTTTATACTTCTATTACTAATATCAAACTGATCTAGCTCATTTTATTTAGCTCATTTTAGTCCCAGACCATTAAAACATAGATCTGATTTTCACATAATTAAATATTCATATTTATTGACTTTATAGAAAACTAATCTAGCAGTTGATTATTTCATTAATATTAAAATGTCATAACTAATTTTGAAATATTTGACTTCTTAGTATTTCCTAAACAACATTACTAAATTACTATTTGCATAGATTAATTTTATGTATTTGGGGTCTTGTTTATATGTAAACTTTTTTTTCTATGACAGAAAAGTGTCATATACACATTTAATAAATAAAAAAGGAGCTGGGTGGTGGTGGCGCACATCTTTAATCCCAGCACTTGGGAGGCAGAGCCAGGGGGATCTCTGTGGGTTTTGTTCATTATTGTTAATTCCTTACTGTGCCTATTTATAGGCTAACTTTTGTCATAGTCATGCTTATGTGGGAAAATACAACTTAAATCATTATATATGTATATATATATATATATATGTGTGTGTGTGTGTGTATATGAAACTTAATTATATTACATTTAATTACATTAACTATGATATACATTTATTTATATAATAATTATATGTGATTTAATTTATATATGATAAAATTAGAGGGATTTGGTAGTATATGATGAGTCAGACTTGCAGTGGAGCTCTTGAAATAGATCCTTCACAAATGGGAAGTATTACTATATCTTGGTGCAAGTTGATTTGATTCAAGTTATGAGGCTGAAAGAGTAAATCATTAATTTAGGGAGTGAATGTATCCTCTCTTGCCTTTTTCTGGCCACTGACTTCATGATGATTGTATGACAGCACAGTTATTGTGACCAGCTCACTTTCCTCTCACTTATTAGTTTATGCTATGCCCTAAAAGTTAACATGGTGCTGGACTAGGATAACAGGGGGTTAAGTTATAACATCTCACTGCTGATATGTAGGTTAGCTAGCCTGCCATGGAGGGTGATACTTGAATTGTTAAAGCATCCACTCCATAGAATGAAATATTAAAACTACAGTTAACAATATAGAGAGATTTTTTCTGGCAATTGTTTTGTTATTTCAAAAATCATGACTAAATTTTTATGGAGCATAGAGATTAAGCCTGTGTCTAAAGGCAATTAATGCCTTGCATCTGTAGTAATGTCAGATTTTCATGGTTTATTAATCTCACAGTATGCTAGAATTTAAATACTTCTTTAGATGTGATCATTCACATTGGAAGATAATATATTATGTTAAAAAGTCCTTAAAGGACAAATGCAAGCTAAAATAAATGAAATGGAATAAATACCTCTTAGAATATACAGCAATATATTCCATTACCAATAATGTGATATGCTTAAAAACTTTATGCATACTCTATTCTGTTAGGTGTTTATTGCATTATAATCTTCCTTAAAATGAGATCCTGATCAATAAAAGTATTAAATGGTTTCTAAATAGTCAAATACATGAAAACATTTTTATATGAGAGAGTGATAGCTTTGTAAGGGAACTTGGTATGTAGTCACTGATCTTCTCATCTAATTCACTATCATATAATATAAACAGATAGGGTGGAAACAGCCTTTGCATTTTTTTCTTTTCATTTTCTTATCTCTTTGGGGTTCCTTTGGAATCTGACCCAATCATGTATGAAGCAGAGATTATCCTGGATTTCAGAGTCATCTGATCCTGTCTTTCAACAGTGCTGTT
The DNA here is from genome assembly GCF_903995425.1 of Onychomys torridus. Lineage (NCBI taxonomy): Eukaryota > Metazoa > Chordata > Mammalia > Rodentia > Cricetidae > Onychomys > Onychomys torridus. Next base: position 17,543,097 of record NC_050445.1, read on the forward strand.
CTAGAGGTCATCTGTGGTCCTATGTCTCTTTTACTCAATGCTATGACTTTCATTTTTAATATTTTTCTTTTTAAGTATTTCTTTTTTTATTATATTTGTGTTTTAATTTTACGCATCAGCCATGGGCTCCCCTGTCCTCCCCCATCATGCCCCCACCCCCACATTCCCCCCATCCCCTCCCCTCCATTCCCATCTCCTCCAGGGCCAAGACATCCCCTGGAGATTCATTTAAACCTGGTGGATTCAGTACAGGCAGGTCCAGTCCCCTTCTTCCAGGCTGAACATGTGTTCCTGTGTAAGACCAAGGTTCCAAACAGCCAGCTCATGCACTAAGGACAGGTCCAGGTCCCACAGCCTGGATGCCTCCCAAACAGTTCAAGCTATTCAATTGTCTCACTTATCCAGAGGGCCTGATCCACCTAGGGGCTCCACAGCCATTGGTTCATAATTCATGTGCTTCCATTCATTTGGCTATTTGTCCCTGTGCTTTTTGCAAACTTGGTCTCAATAATTCACGCTCTTACAATCTCTCCTCTTTCTCGACAATTGGATACCTGGAGCTCCACCTGGGGTCTGGCTGAGGATCTCTGCATCCATTTCCATCAGTTATTGGATGAGAGTTCCAGCATAACTGTTAGGGTGTTTGGCCATCTGAACATGAGACTAGGTCAGATCAGGCTTTCTCTTGACCATTGCCAGCAGTCTACAGAGGATGTATCATTGTGAATTTCTGGGGACATCTCCAGAACATGACTCAAATGGACTTAATCGATATCTACAGAACATTCCACCCAAACAAAAAAGAATATACCTTCTTCTCAGCACCACATGGAAACTTCTCTAAAATCAACCACATACTTGGCCACAAAGCAAATCTCAATAGATACAAAACAATTGAAATAACCTCCTGTGCTCTATTGGACCACCATGGTTTAAAGTTAGATTTCAACAACAACAACAAAAAACTACAGAAATCCTACCATCTCATGGAAACTGAATAATGCTCAACTGAATCACCAATGGGTTAAGGAAGAAATAAAGAAAGAAATTAAAGACTGCTTAGAGATCAATGAAAATGAATACACCAAATACCCAAACTTATGGGACACTATGAAAGCAGTGCTAAGAGGGAAATTCATAGCACTGAATGCCCACATAAAGAAGCTGGAGAAATCTCATGCTAGTGACTTGACAGCACACCTGAAAGCTCTTGAACAGGAAGAAGCAAAGTCTTCTAGGAGGAACAGATGCCAGGAAATTATCAAATTGAGAGCTGAAATCAATAAAATAGAAATAAAGAGAACAATACAAAGGTTTAATGAAACAAAGAATTGGTTCTTTGAGAAGATCAACAAGATAGACAAGCCCTTATCCAAACTAACCAAAAGACAGAGAGAGAGCATCCAAATTAACAAAATCAGAAATGAAAAGGGGGACATAACAACAGACAATCAGGAAATCCAGAGAATCATCAGGTCATACTTCAAAAACCTCTACTCCACAAAACTGGAAAATCTAAAAGAAATGGATAATTTTCTGGATAGGTACCACATACCTAAGTTAAATCAAGACAAGGTAATCCATTTAAATAGTCCAATAACCTCTAAGGAAATAGAATCAGTCA